>NC_052505.1:48660493-48962993 GCF_014356525.2 Nilaparvata lugens | reverse complement strand
ACTTCTCTCTAAAAACATAATATTCAGTGATACTTCGAATTGAATTTCTTATATTTTCCATTGGCGTGTTTTCTTTTATGGAGGTGAATATTATTTATGGGATGGGAGTTTAAATTTTAATAAAACTCGTCAAAAATATAGATATATCAACAGACGATGACTTTAATTCCATTCCATTCATTAATGGACTGGTTCTCAGATACTGTACCAAGTACAACATATGCATACATAAGAATAATACAATGAAGAATGAGTAGTGAGCTATCTGATAAATAATTTATTCAGTGTCAGAAACACTGCAGTCGTCGAGTGCAATTCTCTCATTTTTCAAGACAGTTGTTGACAACACAATTGCTGTATGAATAATTCATAATTGAATCACCAATGACCGATCTGTGGTGAAATGCAACTCGGTTTACCATTATAGTAACTCCTGAATGCATCATTGAGTACACACCACGCATTCACGGAGGTAGTTCAGATTGCGGTGGGCCGTCCACTGGAACCGATTTAATCCGAACTAGCATCGGCCAAAAACGACTGAATTCGTCCGAACGATCCCCCAACAAAGAGAGGAATAGATGCTCGTCCATTGCAACATGTTTATACGGCTGTGTACGGCCGTCTCCGGCCGATCAATTTTTCGATCCGAATTGAATGGGATTTTCCGGCTCTATCCGGCCGAACTAACTTGTTGAGCTGAGACAACTACTAGTGTTCCTAAAATTGTTCCATAGTCTGTTTGTTTTTTTGAAGTTGTTCTATTCTATAAAGACGTTTTTCAAGCATTGTTCTATTTCAATCACGGCTGAAAATTCAACAGATCATCATACTTTATAATTGTGTCATAGCGGTCATCCTCAAATAACCCTCCAAAGTTATCAAAAAATATCATTTCAAGTTTTTAAGATAAAATACTTCTACTTTTGTTTATATCTAGTTAATGAATGAATATTGATTTTTGTATGATGATATGAATAAATAGCTGCGAATTTGAACAGTTATTTTGATGTGTTAGGGAAATTATGAGTTAATCTATTTTGTTACAAACAACAAAAAACGAAGAAGGAAAAACTGAATTCAAGTGGAAAATGTAGAAAATTCTACTGATGTAGAATCAGAAAGTAGAAATAATTGCTTTCAGACAGGAAACTTCGCATGTGTAGCTTGAGTACATGAACAGTCACTAGAAGTTGGAGATCGCTGGCCGCTTCAAAACGGTGAAATTGCGCCTCTGTATCCCTCCCGCTTTATTCTTACTCTGCTGTGCATGTCAGAGTAAATTTGTCAGAAGTCCATCCCATTCAAGTCAGAAGTAAATTTGCACGGAATATAGTGACTATTTCGTTCATTAAATTCATTTGAAATATCATAATGATCTACTCGACTCACTGAGTCCAAAGAAGTTTGATTTTTGTTTCTACGACCAAAAGAAAAATGTTTTTTGTAAAAAAATAGAAAAGTTTCTGGGTCCAAGAATCAACAATGTGAAGACCCAATAGATTTTCCATTTTTCACGGCTATTAGCAAATCGGCCCTTAGCTGCCAGTGAATAATATTACTTCCTTGATGACATACCTTATAGTACCCTGTTCTACAGTATGGAATAAGGGTGTGGGGCGGTGCAGCTAAACAACACATTAATAAAATTTTCAACATACAGAAACACATTATTAAGGTTGCACTAGGCAGGCCAAGGCTGTACCCGACTCAAACTCTTTTTCAGGAAACAAATATTCTCACAATCAAACAGTTATACATAAAGAATCTAATATTGTACATAAATAAAAACAGGAACCTTTTCAACATTCGAATCACACCCTACAACACTTGTGAAACATTTAGAACATCAAACTTAACCCAAACTAATTTACAGATTTGTAGGATGCAATTCCCCTATATGTGTGACAAACTGGTAAATACCGTTCCGCAGGACTTTCTCTCCTGCTGTTCAATGAATATATTAAAAAAAGGAATCTTCAGATGGATTAAAACGTCTACAGACTTATATGGAGACATAATTTAAGGCATTAGTACAGTAATTTACGTAATATAAGTTGTTTAGCAGTGTGGTTCATTGTTTGGTTTGAGAACATGTAGACAAGTTTAATCCTTTAAGAAGGGTAAATGCTGCAGGGAAAAATATTCGGATATTTTTCTCCCAATTAGTATTAGTTCCTTTGATCTATGGACACTCTAGTGGTTTTCTTTTCTCTCTTTTGTTAACATATTTAATCTTACTATAGTTTCTTTAGTCTTTTTCAAACCTCTGTTCTTCTTCTTTTGCTTACTGTAGTTGTTGTTTTTCACCTTTTTTGTAATTTCTTGATTGTATTTTCATTAGGCTCACGGTCAGACGAAAGTCTTGTGGGTCATTTGATTCTTTTAATATTTTTATGATGTATACAAATTATTTTGTGTTTTTTCAATTGTTGTCAAAGTGAAGAAGAAGAATCAATAAATTTATTATTATTATTATCATTATAGGTATCCGACTGCTTCAAATTATATGCAATGATATTTGTTTGTGCTGTATTCTCGTATATCTTCTCTATACAGAGTGGCGCAAAAGTCACTGGACAGTTGGCTAAAAGAAAAAATAAAATAACAGGAAGATGTAGTACGATAGTTTTAGCCCATGATGTTGGTATTACAAAAGTATGTCACAGTGTTCCCGAAAGACTGGAAAGATGTATTAATGAAGACGGAAAACACTTTGAACATAAAAAATAATTCTAAGTATTTTTGTAATAAAAAATAAATTCAGTCTTTGTTTATAGCAGTGTCCAGTGACTTTTGTGCCACTCTGTATAATAAGAGAGAGTAGGGCTGTGTTTGTTCATGTATTTGTGTGTTCCTCTGTTCGCATCAAAACATGTCAACTTGTGGATTGCATACCGGAAAAATGGGAATGATTTAGATCTCCAAATTTTGCACATAGATTCTAAAAATATCAATCTCGTGCACCTGGAAGCCTAAATTCCAATTTTCCTTCTAGATTTTTCAGAATTAATGTTGAAATTCATCTATGCTACCATACATGACGTTCCATAGGCTACATTGTTGAGCCCAAAGTGTGTTTTTTATGAGGAGGTTATAATGCTGTTACAAGACAATCATTTTTGAACGGCAGTCTAGCCGTTCGGTGAAATGGTAGCTTACGGAGCGATGGTCCCTCGGTTCGAATCCCGATGCTTCTCATTTTTTTTGTTCTTGATTTTCTCCCTCGAAACGTATTATTATCAATTATTTTTTGAAGGAATTTGTTTTCATTACAATTGAACTAGGATTTTATCAAATAATTATTTTTAATGTAAAATTTTGCCACCAGTACAAATGAAATGGGCATAGTCTTCATGCTGTAAGCCTATCATTGAATTTCATAAGAGAAACATGAATAGATCACAATAAAATAAGTAATAATTTATATTCTTCAGTTATAATGTATTATCAGACACGAATTCCCAGTGAAACGAGAATTTTAGGTATTTAGTTTGGAATTGGGAAAACAAAAGGCTGTCTGATTCAAATTGAGGAGGATCCTAATCGAACTAAAATTTATTCATGCATTGGAAAAATCAATATGATTCTGTGAGGTTTTCAAGTATTATGTATTCTTCAGTTTTCTATGCTATAATGAAGGAAAGAGCTGGCTTATACACGTAAGGAATAGGGAATTATGTTTGACGCATCATCACGTCCGAAATATAATCAACTGATTATTAATTTGAAATTTTGCGTACAGATTCTTAATCAACCGAGGATGGTTATTTATGCCTATTTTCAGTTCTTGAAGATTTCATTACGTCAAGTTTTCAATTTGTCATGCTTCCAGTTGTTGTATAGAAGCAGCTGAACATTTCTTTTAGAAGTACACTAGATGATAGGTATGATTGGGGATCCTATTCGAATAAAAATAACTGATTTTCTGTCGCAGCAAAACCGCACCGATTTCTCATACCGTTCAAAAGTTATTCTCATTCAAAGATACTGATAAATCATCCATCCATCCATCATCTTTACTATAATAATGGAAAGAGCTGGCTCATACACGTACGTGATGTAGGAAAATTATGTTTGACACATCATCACGTCTGAACTACTGGACTGATTGATTTGAAATTTCGCATAAAGATTCTTCATTAACCGAGGATGTTTATAGACCTATTTTCAAATTTCGAATTTTTTATTACGTCAAGTTTTCATTTTGCAGTTTTAAAATAGACCCTTGCGAAGCAAGGATTACCTACTAGTTTATTATATCTATGGTGTGTCATATTCTATGTATAGTTTTATTCTGAAGTTATTAATAGCCTTGATTCAATAAAATCATTCTTATTCTTATTCTAAGTGCTCCTATTCAGTCCTGTCCCATCATATTATGACCGTTTTGACACCAAGAAGTAAGTAATAGAGGATTACTGGCAAAGGAACCGTAAAAAACATGCTTTCAGACTAATTATTGCACATCACGCTGCTGCAGTTGACAATTCAATACATAAGTTGTTTGGTTTTGTCAGTCAGCTGGTAAGGTCAGACTTTGTATTGTATATGTACAGAGCATAATATAACAAACTACGGATATTGTGAGATTGTCTTCAGACTGTTGGCATTCCTCATGAATGCTTCTTATTCAACTAATGCTGACAGAATAATGCCAATCTTACTATAGAGGCACGCGCACGCGCATGCACGAGAATGCCCTGCTCACTGGCCGCTGGCCATGTCACAGTTGCAAGTTGCCTTGCTCCCTTGCCACTTGCCAGGTGTGGACACACTTGCCAGTTCTGTCTCACTCAGTGACTCAGTGTGCGTTCAACTCTCGGTTGGGAAGGTTGACGCGTTGTGTCCGTCAAATAGCCAGAGTTACGTGTTATCTCTTGCCACCTTTCGGATACACGAGTGCTGTTTATCAACACCTGTCACAACAAAAAGAATCGATGGTCACCTCAAGTTAGTAATCCATTTCCTTAATTGGTCAACTCAGTTCATTATAATTCCAAATCCGTATTCATATTCATTTACTTGTCATAGACAGTAATGCATTCACATACTATATAGACGATTGTCATCATATACAATGATGGTTTTTTATATTAATCTCGTACTGTATTATTTGCGTGTGGCTTGGTGTGTTGAATTAGTTGTGATTGTTTAGAACATATTTATTTCAGCTGCATGGTTTGATAGCATTAAAATTATGTTCAAAATCTTCGATACTTATAATCTCAATGTATGTAAATTTGAAATGTTAAGTAACTGAGTTTAATAAGAGTAAAATATTGAACTGTTTTCTAATTTTCTATCAAATTTGTTTGATCATCGTGTTGCGTCAGGTTTTGTGTTGGGAACCTTATTTCGTTTGAGTTCGAGACAAATTCGAATTTTTTCATGAATCGTTATTCTAGGCCTTCTTTCATAGTCCTTTTATACTGTCAATAATTGATTTGTTACCAAAATTGATTCAAAAGACTCAAACTGATGTATATTTTTATATCGTTTATGTTTAACAAGCTGTCTAAAAATCTACAATATCAATCTACAATAAAACATATCAGAGTCGTTGCATAAAAAAAATAGTTTTCAGTGTTTGAAGAAGATAGGCCTAATAAATTCCATAATGTTTAATTCATTTGAAATGATATAATAATAATCATGATGCTTCTATCGATTGTATTCAGTATCTCTAAATAATTATGAGCCTCTATTTTAGTGAGTGACTTCATTGAAAAATTGCATTCCATAACTCATTCATGCTATAAATTGAATTCATCTATTCAATGATTCATCAGTGACATGTTGCTGGTTATTTGTATTTGCAGAAAAATTCTCAGATCTTCGAATGAAGTTGATAATAATAGGCTTTTATTTTTCTATAGAGAGAACAAAATCCTCTTATGTTTGAATAATATTGTGTTGCTGAAGGTGATGCTTCAGGCTTTTACTTGGGTTAAAAGTACATGGGAGAAATGAGATGAACGGACCTACAGCTCTAGGTGGGTTCCTCCAAACCCCCGGGAAAGTGAATGCTGCAAGAAAGACTGCTGCTGATTACCCATCCAAGAGATGAACCTCACATTCACTCAGCCAGCGCTTTCATCAATACAAGTGATCAATCACACATCTATTGAAATATTATACAAAATGTTAAAAATTCATAAGCCAGCGTACCAATCTCATAATTTTGATACTAAAGTATGTAAGCATTAGCATGTGCTCTAATCTTATGATTTTCATTTTGATCACAGATTTTTTAGCTTATCAATATCAAGACAATTATAAAATCGTGATAGATACATCCTTTGATGACAAATTGCAATCTTTTCTCAGAATCAAAATTGTACAAGGAAAATTATTCCGTTCTGTATAATGAATCACAGGCATTGTATTGGAATAGCAATAATTGCAACCAAGGTACTTTCAAATAATTGCATATTCTTTTTTTAAACTTCAATGACGAGTAATCCAATATAGCAGCTCACTTTGAAGCAGTAGTCGGACAGTTCAAAATACAAATTTCAAATCAGTTTTCAGCAAATCTGCTAGTTACAAAATCTGAAAATTGAAACATTATTATCCATACAGATCTTTCAAATTGAAATTCTATGAGTAAAGCACGAAATCACTCAAATACTCATCCATGCAGTACACGAAACATGCAATTATCATATTCTCTTCAACATAGTACACCGGTACATTGGTTTCAGAATTCCACTGAAAGCATGACATCATTTGAATAATAGTAAAATTAAACCTAATCATTTTTTCCCAGACTTGTGTTTCTCGTTCCACATTCATAAAACACACTATCTTTCTTCTTTTTTCCCACTTTGTTCTCTCGGTCAAGTTTGAAATTACTAAGTATTACTAACCTTGAAGTTTAGTATTACTAAGTATAGTTTCATAAGAAAGAGCATTAAAAAACTATGTTCAAAATTCTCCAATACAAATAGTTAGAACACAAATAATATCCTATTAGTCTATCATCACCAAATTTATTATTGCCACACCACGACATAATTTACAGAATTTAATAAACGTATTTTAGTATAATAATATATTCTAGTATATAATCATATTGATATACATATTGGTAATGATGTGCTATCGTGATAATTCCAGGACTGGTGGGGTGAAAGTATGGCTAGTAAATAGGCTTTATACTATCTATCCTTGGGGTGGATCTGAAGTTTACGAGTTACGACTGATGAAGTTACATTTGAATGCCCCTCAATGGGAAGTCCAGTATTTGGGGCGTCTGGAAGGGTGCAGAGCAGAGTATTAAATAGTTCATTAAAATCTACATACGACGCACTCATGTCTGAAATTGTCTCGCTCGTTTGCGATTGCACAGTCTATCTGCTAAAATTTAGTAGTTTTCACTCATTCTGCTCTTTCCTGCATTTCCTAATCGTATGTGGCAATGAAGAGCTATTGGAGAACCAAAGCAGTTACTGTAGGCCGTAAATGACTTGAGGTATTGACAATTATTTGACTTATCGCTCATTTAGGACTTGATTTAGTTCAAACCTAATAGTAAGTAATCTAGTGGTGCGGTTTTATGTACGCTCATGCCCATTAACGAATCACGAACATTTCTCTCAACTCTATTTCCTTTCGATTTCTCTCTTTCTCTTTTGTATCATTCAATTCATCTTCTACGTCTTGCCATCTCAACTCTCAACATTACTGCTTTCGTCTAATTTCAATCTCCTCCTCCTACTTCCATGTTCTGATTTCCCCTTGAACCGAAATTTGATTACTCTTTCGTGTTGTATACGGTGTTGAAGTGTACGGTAATTATGGATTTAAGTGATTTTCCACCTTGTTCTAATCAATCAAAGCTAGGAATCTATACTATATTATTATCATCATCATCTTCTGAAATTCCCCCTTTAAATTCCCCCTTTCCTTTTTAGGACGTACCCCATTGCATTTAACAACCTTCAGCATAATTATCTGAGGGTGCTCGGTTACATCTTCAACATCCATAATTGATTTCTGTCAGCAGGTCGGTTTCCGGTTCAACATATCATATTAATCAGTGCTTTTTGTGATAGTGTGCTGATAGTTCCAGTTTATATGAATTTACATTCATATAGGATTAAACTCCTTCAACCAGGAGTTCCGTATTGTTCATCAGTCCATTGGCTTATTTATCTGGACTGGGATGGATGAGAGTGAAACAGTACACATCATATATGATAATAATTGAGGCAACATAATTACGTTTCCTCTTCACTACTTCTCTTCCAAAACAATACGATCATGCTCTTTTGAGTGATTTGATTATCCTCAAATGTCAAAATATTATGTCAATGGACATGAGCCAGCCAGGTCACTCAATGTTATTATTAATATTATTAATAGACATTATGTATGAGTCTAATACTCATAGAGTCTATAATACTCTAATACTCAGAGTCTATAACTTGTGGCAATATATTGATGGGTGTTTTGGAACGTTGTGACGAGGGTCGGTCAATACTTAGTAGAGCTTGAAGGGGCGTTGAATCGAGAAACCAGTTCGGTGAATGCGGCTACGCATTTCGCTGTTGCAAGAATCACCGGGATTCCCCTCAACAATTCGCACTAAATCAATAACTTTTCCTGTTAGCCTAGATGCGAGTCAGTTTAAATCATGATTCTCACAATGTTTCTGACATCCATCACTGCTTACTGACTTGAATATGTTTCTGAGGAGTCAGATTCTGATTGTGAATGAACGAACTTTCAACCAGATTGAGAACTTGAAACTGTATTTCTATTCATATCAAGGTTTTTTGTGATATAACTATTAGATAATACAGATTAGATAGAATATAAATATGAGACCTACCCGGTCAAACGTTAGTTCGCTTATTGTTAATTGGAGAATAATGAATAGCTAGTGTATCTTTACTGAAATGAAGACTCTATGTTACGTATTATCAATTGGTTGGAAAAGTTTGACATTTCATCCTTTGACATTTCCTTGTTATCCTTAATATATCCTTATAGATCGTATCATATCATTGTATAATGAATTATTGAATCTTGTCAATTCCATTCTATACAATTCAAAGATTCAGTTTCAATGATACGATGCGATTACACTTGGATGAAATCTTCAACATCTTTGTGCGGTTTAGCCTTCTGGAGAGTCCGGGGAGCATTCCATACCTATAGTAGAAGGGGGTTCGGGGCTCTCCACCAGAGTTTTTTGAAAAATAAGTACCAAAAAATGTTGTGTGTGTGTGTGTGTGGTGTGTGTGTGTGTGGTGTGTGTGTGTGTGGTGTGTGTGTGTGTGGTGTGTGTGTGTGTGTGTGTGTGTGGTGTGTGTGTGTGTGGTGTGTGTGTGTGTGTGTGTGTGGTGTGTGTGTGTGTGGTGTGTGTGTGTGTGTGTGGTGTGTGTGTGTGTGTGTGTGTGGTGTGTGTGTGTGTGTGTGTGTGTGTGTGGTGTGTGTGTGTGTGGTGTGTGTGTGTGTGTGTGTGGTGTGTGTGTGTGTGTGGTGTGTGTGTGTGTGTGGTGTGTGTGTGTGTGGTGTGTGTGTGTGTGGTGTGTGTGTGTGTGTGTGTGGTGTGTGTGTGTGTGTGTGGTGTGTGTGTGTGTGTGTGGTGTGTGTGTGTGTGTGTGTGTGTGTGTGTGGTGTGTGTGTGTGTGTGTGGTGTGTGTGTGTGTGTGTGTGGTGTGTGTGTGTGTGTGGTGTGTGTGTGTGTGTGTGTGTGGTGTGTGTGTGTGTGTGTGTGTGTGTGGTGTGTGTGTGTGTGTGTGGTGTGTGTGTGTGTGTGTGTGTGTGTGTGTGGTGTGTGTGTGTGTGGTGTGTGTGTGTGTGTGTGTGGTGTGTGTGTGTGTGGTGTGTGTGTGTGTGTGTGGTGTGTGTGTGTGTGGTGTGTGTGTGTGTGTGGTGTGTGTGTGTGTGGTGTGTGTGTGTGTGGTGTGTGTGTGTGTGGTGTGTGTGTGTGTGTGTGTGTGTGTGTGGTGTGTGTGTGTGTGGTGTGTGTGTGTGTGTGGTGTGTGTGTGTGTGGTGTGTGTGTGTGTGTGGTGTGTGTGTGTGTGTGTGTGTGGTGTGTGTGTGTGTGTGTGTGTGGTGTGTGTGTGTGTGGTGTGTGTGTGTGTGGTGTGTGTGTGTGTGGTGTGTGTGTGTGTGGTGTGTGTGTGTGTGTGTGTGTGTGGTGTGTGTGTGTGTGGTGTGTGTGTGTGTGGTGTGTGTGTGTGTGTGTGGTGTGTGTGTGTGTGGTGTGTGTGTGTGTGTGTGTGTGTGTGGTGTGTGTGTGTGTGTGTGTGTGTGGTGTGTGTGTGTGTGGTGTGTGTGTGTGTGGTGTGTGTGTGTGTGTGGTGTGTGTGTGTGTGGTGTGTGTGTGTGTGTGTGTGTGTGGTGTGTGTGTGTGTGGTGTGTGTGTGTGTGGTGTGTGTGTGTGTGTGTGTGTGTGTGTGTGTGTGTGTGTGTGTGTGTGTGTGTGTGTGTGTGTGTGTGTGTGTGTGTGGTGTGTGTGTGTGTGGTGTGTGTGTGTGTGGTGTGTGTGTGTGTGGTGTGTGTGTGTGTGTGTGGTGTGTGTGTGTGTGTGTGTGTGTGTGTGTGTGTGGTGTGTGTGTGTGTGGTGTGTGTGTGTGTGTGTGTGTGTGTGTGTGTGGTGTGTGTGTGTGTGGTGTGTGTGTGTGTGTGTGTGGTGTGTGTGTGTGTGGTGTGTGTGTGTGTGTGGTGTGTGTGTGTGTGTGGTGTGTGTGTGTGTGGTGTGTGTGTGTGTGTGTGTGGTGTGTGTGTGTGTGTGTGTGTGTGTGTGTGGTGTGTGTGTGTGTGTGGTGTGTGTGTGTGTGTGTGGTGTGTGTGTGTGTGTGGTGTGTGTGTGTGTGTGTGTGTGGTGTGTGTGTGTGTGTGTGTGTGGTGTGTGTGTGTGTGTGTGGTGTGTGTGTGTGTGTGTGTGTGGTGTGTGTGTGTGTGGTGTGTGTGTGTGTGTGTGTGTGTGGTGTGTGTGTGTGTGTGGTGTGTGTGTGTGTGTGTGTGTGTGTGTGTGTGTGTGTTGTGTGTGTGTGTGTGTGTGTGTGTGTGGTGTGTGTGTGTGTGTGTGGTGTGTGTGTGTGTGTGTGTGTGGTGTGTGTGTGTGTGTGTGTGGTGTGTGTGTGTGTGTGTGTGTGTGGTGTGTGTGTGTGTGTGTACACGATATCTCATCTCCCAATATTAACGGAATCATTTAATAGAATTAACAGTTGCCAACAGTTTGCAATTGAATAATCACATTTTTTCGAATTTCGAGCTTATTTTCAATTTTAGGTGAAAATGTTACTGAACATTAATTGTAGAGATTTTCATGCTCAATCTTTTCCACCTAAAATTTTCTGTTTAAATTGTATCTGAAGCCTGATAATTTGGAATCTAAAATCAAACTTTGCATAGATGAAGCGGAGCTCCTGGAATTTTTACAGATATAGGACTTGTGAAAGTTGATAGAGCTTATCAATGACTATTTTAGGTATAAATTTGATCAAAATCGTTGGAGCCGTTTTCGAGAAAATCGCGAAAAACCCTGTTTTTGACGACATTTTCGCCATTTTAGCCGCCATCTTGAATTGCATTTGATCGAGAATGTTCGTGTCGGATCCTTATAGTGTAATGACCTTAAGTTCCAAATTTCAAGTCATTCCGTTAATTGGGAGATGAGATATCGTGTGTACACAGACGCACATACACTCATACACACACACACACACACACACACACATACAGACCAATACCAAAAACCACTTTTTTGGACTCAGGGGACCTTGAAACGTATAGAAATTTAGAAATTGGGGTACCTTATTTTTTTTAAGTGAAATGCTCTATCTCATCACAGTAAATTGAGATTAATTTATTCCCAGAGGAATGCAAAAAATTTCCCTCACTAAGGCCCAGTTGCACGAAAGCCGGTTGAATTTTAATCCTGATTAACTTCACGTGAACTTAATCAGAGAAGACCATTTCACAAAGATGGATCTACTGGAATTAATCAGGATTGAAAATAACTCGACTTATTTGCAACCGACACTAAGCACCTGATTGAATGATTACAAAAGTTCAACAGGTGAGTCATAATTTTGACACAGTCCCACACACATGAACTCGCTCACTCACTTCCATCACCAACAGACGACGAAATAATTATTATCAGCTGTTTTTCCAAAGATGAATAATAATTAGCGTATCCTTTTAATGTCCTTCAGCGAGTTTTCCCAAAGATGAGACCTAGTGCAATCGAATCTTCATATTATAAGCCTTCTATAGTACTATGTTCTGAATTTCGTTAGAGCCGTTTTCGAGATCCGGTGAAATACAAACATATAAACATCTAAACATCTAAACATATAAACATAATATCGGGGAACTGAGCTTCGCTCGTTATTTTTATTTATTGATAAACAGAACACAATTCTCTAAAATTATCGTGTTTCACAGCTGGCTATACGTCATCTTATGAATTTCGGGGATGCGATATTTTGATTTTTCACATACTTACTCGCTCACTCACTTTTTTACTATTCACAGCTGTTTCAGCCAAGGATGAATTATTATCGTTTTAATGTCGTTCAGCGAGTTTTTCCAAGGATGAGACCTAGTGCAATCGAATCTCTATATCATAAACCTACTATGTTCCAAATTTCGTGAAAATTGTTAGAGCCGTTTTCAGATCCTTTAAACATGAATAACCAGATATAAAAATAGCGAGATATAAAAATAACCAGATATAAAAATAACCAGATATATGAATACAGAAATTGCTCGCTTAATATAATAGGATAAACAGAAGTTGTTCGTTTAATAGTATAGGATTATCTAAGATAATCATAAGATTCTCTAAGAGAAAAATCTGGTGTGGCGTACTCACACAACTTTCCTTGCCGTTATGGAAATTGATCACCTGACGCTAGTGTTCCCGCGCATCTCAAGTCTACTATTCAAAGATTTGAGCCAGCTGGTGACAGGGCAATAACGCTGGAGACTCACGAGGTCCGCTATCTCTTCATAGTGAATCATTTAATAGAATTAACAGTTGCCAACAGTTTGCAATTATTGGATAATCACATTTTCTCGAATTTCGAGCTTATTTCTAATTTTAGGTGAAAATGTTACTGAACATTAATTGTAGAGATTTTCATGCTCAATCTTTTCCACTCAAATTGTTTGTTTAAAAAGTTTTCTCAATATTATTTTTATTTAAGTTTCCAGTTTCATTTTGAGTTACAATTTGATTAAATCGATTACTTAGTTCTCCAAAATATAACTGTTTTGTTTATTATTTTAAAATATAGTTCCTTTCTCATGAGTTATAGAGTTAGATCAATTTAACCTCTCGCAAGCCAAGCGATTCCCCTATTATAAATTGTTACCATAATGTCTAGGGTTGTTCTCACAACCTTATAATACCATCACAATACCATACATAATATAACCCCAATATATTCCAATTTAAATACCCCATTACATGGTGTTGGGCGTCGTTCTCATGAGAAAGAGTTTATTAATTGACAAGATTAGCCTTCAAATTATCTATTGACATTTTCATTTCAGGTCATTATCATAATTATTATATTCTGTGTTTGATCTCGTATAATTATGTCCTCTATTCTCTCAACGTACAGGGTAAATATGATAATTGTTATTATTGTTATATTGAGATGAGTAGCTCTAGTTCTAGTGACTCTGAACAATCACCTAGTGAATTCGAGGTTTCATTATTACGTTTACCTATTGATTTAAAAGTAAAATCTCTGGATAAATCAGAATTATTAGAGCTAGGCAAACAGTTAGGTATTCACATCCCTCAATCTGTTAATATTGAATACTTGAGATTCGCTGTTGACTTGGCAAAAAAAGTTTGTATTTATGTGGACCACGATTCAGGAGCTAGAGATGCTCTAAGTCGATTACTTAAGTTAGGGTCCCTGTCTCAACGCGATCGTATTATCTTCCCTATGTTAGCCGATTACGAGCGAATAGTAGGCAAGCTAGGCAGAAATCAAGAACACATCTACGACACAGTAGCTCCCGATAACTTAGCAAATATCCTAATTCCAGAAAATAATATGGCAGGGAATGATAAAAGACCCTTTGCGAAACCCGAAAGCTATGGGGGTACAAAGAGTGAAGACTTCAACGAGTGGTTGAAAACCTTCAATAGGGCAGCAAAAATAAATAAGTGGGATGAGGATGATAAAATCTTGTATTTACCCCTCTACCTCAAGAAAACAGCATTGGCAATTTTCGACATATTTTCGGATAAAAATGAAAACGCGACATTTCTTGATGCAGTAGGCCACTTAAAAAGTAAACTTGTAGACCCTGTTCATGAAGAGACAACCAGACAAAAACTCGAAAACAGAAACAAATTACCAACAGAAACATACACAGAATACACAGCAGATATAATAAAACTTTGTCACATTCTTGAGCCTCAAATGTCAGAGAAAAGAATAGTAGGATATGTTTTGAGAGGCTTAGACGTAGGAGCATTGCAACATGTTGCTTTCATGGACAATGCATCAGTTGAAGATTTAGAGAAAAATCTCGCCAAATATGAAAGATCTCGCTTCCTTCTAAAGTAAAATCTCTGGATAAATCAGAATTATTAGAGCTAGGCAAACAGTTAGGTATTCACATCCCTCAATCTGTTAATATTGAATACTTGAGATTCGCTGTTGACTTGGCAAAAAAAGTTTGTATTTATGTGGACCACGATTCAGGAGCTAGAGATGCTCTAAGTCGATTACTTAAGTTAGGGTCCCTGTCTCAACGCGATCGTATTATCTTCCCTATGTTAGCCGATTACGAGCGAATAGTAGGCAAGCTAGGCAGAAATCAAGAACACATCTACGACACAGTAGCTCCCGATAACTTAGCAAATATCCTAATTCCAGAAAATAATATGGCAGGGAATGATAAAAGACCCTTTGCGAAACCCGAAAGCTATGGGGGTACAAAGAGTGAAGACTTCAACGAGTGGTTGAAAACCTTCAATAGGGCAGCAAAAATAAATAAGTGGGATGAGGATGATAAAATCTTGTATTTACCCCTCTACCTCAAGAAAACAGCATTGGCAATTTTCGACATATTTTCGGATAAAAATGAAAACGCGACATTTCTTGATGCAGTAGGCCACTTAAAAAGTAAACTTGTAGACCCTGTTCATGAAGAGACAACCA
The DNA here is from genome assembly GCF_014356525.2 of Nilaparvata lugens. NCBI lineage: Eukaryota > Metazoa > Arthropoda > Insecta > Hemiptera > Delphacidae > Nilaparvata > Nilaparvata lugens. The sequence goes on along the minus strand of NC_052505.1, from coordinate 48,947,834 downwards.
GACAAAAACTCGAAAACAGAAACAAATTACCAACAGAAACATACACAGAATACACAGCAGATATAATAAAACTTTGTCACATTCTTGAGCCTCAAATGTCAGAGAAAAGAATAGTAGGATATGTTTTGAGAGGCTTAGACGTAGGAGCATTGCAACATGTTGCTTTCATGGACAATGCATCAGTTGAAGATTTAGAGAAAAATCTCGCCAAATATGAAAGATCTCGCTTCCTTCTAGACAAAAAGTTAGGAATGCATAATGCTTCAATCGAACAGCCTGTCCAAAAAATAAATGTAGTAGATACTTTAGAGAAGAAATTGAACGATCTGAGTATTGTGGTGAAAAATTTGAGTAGAAATGTAGGTCAATCACAAAATCCCAATCCTAATAGACAGTTTGGAAATAGGAGCGGAAACGTCTTCCCACACGAAACAAATCAGAACAATTTCCAAAGACAACCTTATTCAAACAATAATAATTACAATGATCGCGACAGAAACACACAATCACATAATCCTAATCCTAATAGACAGTTTGGAAATAGGAGCGGAAACGTCTTCCCACACGAAACAAATCAGAACAATTTCCAAAGACAACCTTATACAAACAATAATTACACACAATCAACATCAGTCAATTACAGGACACCAATCAACCCTAATAGGACTAGATTCTGTACATACTGTAAGAGGAATAATCACTGGAAAGACGATTGTTTTTTCTTATCAAAAAACTCGAATACAGGATCCCGAGCCTAGACGAATCGGATATGAACTTGGGATCCGGATTTGAAAAACAAAGCGCTGAATTTCCATTTGATAATTATTCTCCAAATTCAATTGATAAAGAAGAAATCACATGTAATATAATATCTTCTGTATCAATGAAAGATGAACAATCCAAAGCGATAGAATTTGTCAGGCAGTTTTTTCTCAATGCCAATAATAATCAGTTATACTCAAATGAAAGTGAAATTAATTGCTCTAACGAAATAGAAAGTGAAACCAACTTCAAACAGCTATTGTCTTCCGAAATGCATGCTCAGCACGAACTTGGAATGAATGGATCATTGACTAAAGAGAGAAGAATTCAAGTCCCAGTACTTACTATTAATGGAAAATTCAAAGGAAAAGATGTATCAATTACCATTGACACCGGTACGAACGTAAACATAGTTCAAAAAAATCTTTTAAGTAGCGATGATCTAAAACATTTGAAAAATAGTAGTATTGCTTTATCGGTAGCTAATGGTTCATTAATGCCGATCACAGGAATGATCTCGAGTGAAATTCAAATACATGACAGGAAATTCGAAGTAAATTTAGTAATTTCTGAAGACTTACAGGCTGATATTATTGTTGGAAATTCCTTCTTCTCAAAATATAAAATGAAATTAGATTATGAGAATAACATCATTTCAATGACCGATAATGGTAAAATAGTCGAATTAGACATGGATAAAGAGTGGATTTGTACATTAAATAGATTACACAACGATTCTGAAACAAATATTACAAAAGAAGTCTGCATACCCAATCCCGTATATATATATATATATATATATATATATATATATATATATATATATATATATATATATATATATATATATATATATATATATATATATATATATATATATATATATATATATATATATATATATATATATATATATATATATATATATATATATATATATATATATATATATATATATATATATATATATATATATATATATATATATATATATATATATATATATATATATATATATATATATATATATATATATATATATATATATATATATATATATATATATATATATATATATATATATATATATATATATATATATATATATATATATATATATATATATATATATATATATATATATATATATATATATATATATATATATATATATATATATATATATATATATATATATATATATATATATATATATATATATATATATATATATATATATATATATATATATATATATATATATATATATATATATATATATATATATATATATATATATATATATATATATATATATATATATATATATATATATATATATATATATATATATATATATATATATATATATATATATATATATATATATATATATATATATATATATATATATATATATATATATATATATATATATATATATATATATATATATATATATATATATATATATATATATATATATATATATATATATATATATATATATATATATATATATATATATATATATATATATATATATATATATATATATATATATATATATATATATATATATATATATATATATATATATATATATATATATATATATATATATATATATATATATATATATATATATATATATATATATATATATATATATATATATATATATATATATATATATATATATATATATATATATATATATATATATATATATATATATATATATATATATATATATATATATATATATATATATATATATATATATATATATATATATATATATATATATATATATATATATATATATATATATATATATATATATATATATATATATATATATATATATATATATATATATATATATATATATATATATATATATATATATATATATATATATATATATATATATATATATATATATATATATATATATATATATATATATATATATATATATATATATATATATATATATATATATATATATATATATATATATATATATATATATATATATATATATATATATATATATATATATATATATATATATATATATATATATATATATATATATATATATATATATATATATATATATATATATATATATATATATATATATATATATATATATATATATATATATATATATATATATATATATATATATATATATATATATATATATATATATATATATATATATATATATATATATATATATATATATATATATATATATATATATATATATATATATATATATATATATATATATATATATATATATATATATATATATATATATATATATATATATATATATATATATATATATATATATATATATATATATATATATATATATATATATATATATATATATATATATATATATATATATATATATATATATATATATATATATATATATATATATATATATATATATATATATATATATATATATATATATATATATATATATATATATATATATATATATATATATATATATATATATATATATATATATATATATATATATATATATATATATATATATATATATATATATATATATATATATATATATATATATATATATATATATATATATATATATATATATATATATATATATATATATATATATATATATATATATATATATATATATATATATATATATATATATATATATATATATATATATATATATATATATATATATATATATATATATATATATATATATATATATATATATATATATATATATTGTAATAGAACTACATAATTTTTATTATTTGTCATGAATTTTCACAATGAATAGATAAATTGCTGACGACGGTGAAAATTCATGACAAGTAAAATTATGAAAAAAATGAGAGGCTCAGTCAGTCGGTTACGAGGACGGGACCTGGAGCTATCTACTGCAGATAATCGGGCCCGGCTCTACCCTTCTTTTCCGAGACACCATTTTCCTGGTTCAGTGAGTTCAGTGAGCTAATATTATCAATTTTATTATTATATATTATTCATCTTTTTTATTGAAGGCAAATCCTGTAATTATTCTATTGTTTGTTTAAAAAGTTTTCTCAATATTATTTTTATTTAAGTTTCCAGTTTCATTTTGAGTTACAATTTGATTAAATCGATTACTTAGTTCTCCAAAATATAACTGTTTTGTTTATTATTTTAAAATATAGTTCCTTTCTCATGAGTTATAGAGTTAGATCAATTTAACCTCTCGCAAGCCAAGCGATTCCCCTATTATAAATTGTTACCATAATGTCTAGGGTTGTTCTCACAACCTTATAATACCATCACAATACCATACATAATATAACCCCAATATATTCCAATTTAAATACCCCATTACATGGTGTTGGGCGTCGTTCTCATGAGAAAGAGTTTATTAATTGACAAGATTAGCCTTCAAATTATCTATTGACATTTTCATTTCAGGTCATTATCATAATTATTATATTCTGTGTTTGATCTCGTATAATTATGTCCTCTATTCTCTCAACGTACAGGGTAAATATGATAATTGTTATTATTGTTATATTGAGATGAGTAGCTCTAGTTCTAGTGACTCTGAACAATCACCTAGTGAATTCGAGGTTTCATTATTACGTTTACCTATTGATTTAAAAGTAAAATCTCTGGATAAATCAGAATTATTAGAGCTAGGCAAACAGTTAGGTATTCACATCCCTCAATCTGTTAATATTGAATACTTGAGATTCGCTGTTGACTTGGCAAAAAAAGTTTGTATTTATGTGGACCACGATTCAGGAGCTAGAGATGCTCTAAGTCGATTACTTAAGTTAGGGTCCCTGTCTCAACGCGATCGTATTATCTTCCCTATGTTAGCCGATTACGAGCGAATAGTAGGCAAGCTAGGCAGAAATCAAGAACACATCTACGACACAGTAGCTCCCGATAACTTAGCAAATATCCTAATTCCAGAAAATAATATGGCAGGGAATGATAAAAGACCCTTTGCGAAACCCGAAAGCTATGGGGGTACAAAGAGTGAAGACTTCAACGAGTGGTTGAAAACCTTCAATAGGGCAGCAAAAATAAATAAGTGGGATGAGGATGATAAAATCTTGTATTTACCCCTCTACCTCAAGAAAACAGCATTGGCAATTTTCGACATATTTTCGGATAAAAATGAAAACGCGACATTTCTTGATGCAGTAGGCCACTTAAAAAGTAAACTTGTAGACCCTGTTCATGAAGAGACAACCAGACAAAAACTCGAAAACAGAAACAAATTACCAACAGAAACATACACAGAATACACAGCAGATATAATAAAACTTTGTCACATTCTTGAGCCTCAAATGTCAGAGAAAAGAATAGTAGGATATGTTTTGAGAGGCTTAGACGTAGGAGCATTGCAACATGTTGCTTTCATGGACAATGCATCAGTTGAAGATTTAGAGAAAAATCTCGCCAAATATGAAAGATCTCGCTTCCTTCTAGACAAAAAGTTAGGAATGCATAATGCTTCAATCGAACAGCCTGTCCAAAAAATAAATGTAGTAGATACTTTAGAGAAGAAATTGAACGATCTGAGTATTGTGGTGAAAAATTTGAGTAGAAATGTAGGTCAATCACAAAATCCCAATCCTAATAGACAGTTTGGAAATAGGAGCGGAAACTTTTCCCCACACGAAACAAATCAGAACAACTTCCAAAGACAACCTTATTCAAACAATAATAATTACAATGATCGCGACAGAAACACACAATCACATAATCCTAATCCTAATAGACAGTTTGGAAATAGGAGCGGAAACGTCTTCCCACACGAAACAAATCAGAACAATTTCCAAAGACAACCTTATACAAACAATAATTACACACAATCAACATCAGTCAATTACAGGACACCAATCAACCCTAATAGGACTAGATTCTGTACATACTGTAAGAGGAATAATCACTGGAAAGACGATTGTTTTTTCTTATCAAAAAACTCGAATACAGGATCCCGAGCCTAGACGAATCGGATATGAACTTGGGATCCGGATTTGAAAAACAAAGCGCTGAATTTCCATTTGATAATTATTCTCCAAATTCAATTGATAAAGAAGAAATCACATGTAATATAATATCTTCTGTATCAATGAAAGATGAACAATCCAAAGCGATAGAATTTGTCAGGCAGTTTTTTCTCAATGCCAATAATAATCAGTTATACTCAAATGAAAGTGAAATTAATTGCTCTAACGAAATAGAAAGTGAAACCAACTTCAAACAGCTATTGTCTTCCGAAATGCATGCTCAGCACGAACTTGGAATGAATGGATCATTGACTAAAGAGAGAAGAATTCAAGTCCCAGTACTTACTATTAATGGAAAATTCAAAGGAAAAGATGTATCAATTACCATTGACACCGGTACGAACGTAAACATAGTTCAAAAAAATCTTTTAAGTAGCGATGATCTAAAACATTTGAAAAATAGTAGTATTGCTTTATCGGTAGCTAATGGTTCATTAATGCCGATCACAGGAATGATCTCGAGTGAAATTCAAATACATGACAGGAAATTCGAAGTAAATTTAGTAATTTCTGAAGACTTACAGGCCGATATTATTGTTGGAAATTCCTTCTTCTCAAAATATAAAATGAAATTAGATTATGAGAATAACATCATTTCAATGACCGATAATGGTAAAATAGTCGAATTAGACATGGATAAAGAGTGGATTTGTACATTAAATAGATTACACAACGATTCTGAAACAAATATTACAAAAGAAGTCTGCATACCCAATCCCGTAAATTTCGTCAAATGTGCTCTTGAAACAATAATCCCCGCTCAAAAAGACGTGAATGTCAAAGTCAATCTAACACAAAAATTGCTCAAAGTATCCCATTTTACTCCAAATGAATCGTTATTACATAATAAAAAATTGCATGTGCTTTGGAATGAGGATGATTTTGAAACAAACATGAGTGAAATTAGAATTTTGAATCTAGGAAGGCAAGATATAAGATTGTTGCATGAAACTATTATTGGTGAAATTGAAGGAGAAGTTTGTAATTACGACGAATCTGTTTCATTAGTAGACTCTGTTCTATTCGATGGAGGGGGTTGTGAAATAGATATTAATAAAGATCTTACACCAGAGCAAAATTCCAAAGCGAAAAGACTCATCAATAAATACAAACACCTATTTTCAACAAACGAAATTGATTTCGAGGAAGCGAAATTACCCGAATACAAGTTCAAACTTACAGATTACACACCCATTGCTAAGTCACCGTACAGATTACCTATCGCTCAAAGAACAGAAATAGACAGACAAGTAGAGTTATTGATAAAAGCAGGAATAGTTTGTGAAACCCAGAGTCATTATGCTTCTCCCGCATTTTTAGTTACTAAAAAAGACGGTGGATTCAGATTGGTTGTAGACTATAAAATGTTGAACGAGAAAATATTACCGGATAGATATCCCCTTCCCCTTCTTCAAACAATTTTTGATTCTCTTGACAATTCGGATTACTTTTCCACCCTAGATATCAGACAAGCATTTTTCCAACAGCCATTACACGAAGATTGTCGAAAATATGTAGCATTTGCAACTCATAAAGGGCTGTACACGTTCAAAAGACTACCTTTTGGTCTTAGAACATCTCCAAATGCTTTCCAACGAGCAATCAACCAAGTATTCAATGATTATTTGTATAGAGGAGTTTTGATTTACTTGGACGATATCATTAGCTATGGAGAATCATTTGATAAGCAATATCAACAGCTCGAGAAAACCTTGAAAAGATTGCAAGACGTAGGACTAAAATTGAATACATCTAAATGTCACTTCTTCTACCGAAAAATTAAAGTACTTGGACACACTGTCTCAAAGGAAGGGATACAACCCGCTTCCGAAACCTTGGAAGCTATCGAAAAATACCCTATACCCAAAACTGTCAAAGATGTCAGAGCATTTCTTGGTCTTAGTGGATTTTACCGAAAATTCATTCAAAACTACGCTATAATTGCAAGACCCTTAACAAATCTGATATCTAAAAATAACGAGAATAAACCAATCACTTGGGAAGAAGATCAGCAGAACGCATTCTCGGAAATAAAAAGCAAACTTTTATCACAACCCGTACTTCATCATTTTAATAATGATAAGGAGGTAGTGGTACACACAGATGCTTCTCGAGTTGGAATAGGGGGCATTATCTCGCAGCCTGATGACAATGGAAAATTACATCCAGTAGCTTTTGTTTCCAGAAAACTGACAAAACATGAAGAAAATTGGGCAGTAGGAGAGATTGAACTTCTATCAATAGTGTATTGTGTAAATTATTTCAGACAATACTTAATTGGCCGATTGTTTACAATCTACACAGATCATGCTAGTTTACAATACTATAAAACTTGGAAAAACCCCAGTATTCGAGTCAGTAAGTTACTTATGAAATTAACGGAGTTCACGTTCGATTTGAAATATAAACCAGGAGCCCAAATGCACGTACCTGATGCCCTGAGTAGATATCCACTAGAGAAGGATATAACTGATCTCACAAAGGACGAAAACTACAATATATTCGAAATAGAAGAAATAGACATAAAGACTTTACAGAAAAATGATGAGAGTATAAGAAAAATATATGATGCAATACGAAACCCTAATCATAGTGATACAGCTACGATTAGAAAGGCGAGAAAATACACGATCGAAAAAGACATTGTCTATCTGAAGAAATTTGATGGGCATACCAATCAATTGAAACTTCTCGTACCCCGATCTCTTATCAATAAAATCCTTGAAACATTCCATGATGATTCCTTAACAGGTGGACATACCGGCATTTATAAAACCCATGAGAAAATATCATCGAAATATTATTGGGAAAATATGTATGAAAACATTGCGAATTATGTAAGATCATGTAAAAATTGCCAAGAGAGAAAAACCCCTACTACGAAGCCTCAAGGTTTCTTATCACCCATCAAGTGTGATAGTAAGCCTTTCTCAAGTATCATGATGGACTACATCGGTCCGTTAGAGAGCTCAATGGGCTATTCATACATTCTAACGATTGTTGACTTAACGACCCGATATATTTTAGCTGAACCTTGTAAACACGCCGACGCAAATAATACCACTAAATGCTTATGGAAATTAATATACCGATTTGGCGTTCCAAAAGAAGTTCGATCCGATAGAGGTACACATTTTGTAAATAAAAAAGTCGATGACCTTATGGTTGAGCTTGGAATCAAACACATATTAGGATCATCAAGTCACCACCAAAGTCAAGGTCTGGCCGAAAGAGCCAACCGGACAATTCAAGAGATGCTAACAGCTTACGTAGCCGATAATAGGAAATTGTGGGTACAAATGCTGCCGAAAGTTTTATTCGCATACAATACTTCGAAACAATGCTCTTTGAAATATACACCTTTTTTCTTATTGCACGGTTTTGAAGCCACTACTCCTTTAGATTTGAAAATCTTTCCCGAAAATGACGACGTCACTTATCATTTAGACGCGAGATTAGCAAATCTTAAAGAAGTGCGAGAACAGATACCATCAATCTTATCAGATGCACAAGAAAAACAGAAATACTATTACGATAGGAATAGAACAGATTGCATTTTTGAACCAGGAGATTTAGTTATGGTCCACGATCCTGATGTAAGACAAGGACAGTCTAGGAAATTAGTCAAAAAATATTCAGGCCCATATGAAGTAGTAAAGAAAGTAACAGATGAAGTCTATGAGATATTTTTTCCGCTACGAGGTACTTATAAAAATGTAGCTTTTCATGTAGATAAATTGAAAAAATATTTCATACGAGATCCCATCAATTAAGTGTTTATTGTTCTATTGTCTAACTGTATTCTTTATTCCAGCACTTTTCTTTATGCTAGCAATTATACCTCGCTCATCCTAAATCTTTGCCTTTCATTAATTTAAAAGACAATTGATGAGAAGAAATCGAGATGAAACATTCATGTAATTTATTTATTTTCCAAATCATTGAAAAACAATATCATGCTTACAACTGAATTTTTAGAGAATTTTGTTTGCGAGATCAGTATTGACTTGTGAAGCGATCAAATCCATTTTCTCACGACTAAATATCGAGATGATTCTCAAATCACAATAGTATGCAGTTTTCAATCAATCAATTAATTGATTGGATTTCTACTTCGATGAAACAATGAAATATAATTGAGCTCTGATAGACAATTTTACTAGACATTCTAACGATGATTCATTATTAAAAGATGTGAATTGTTCTCACGTTTTTGTTTATGAATGAATGCTATTTGAAAATCATCAAATACGATTTATGCTTGAATATTATTTTCTTGACTCGTATGTAATAAAATGTTTCTCTTTTTCAGAAACGGATGATTCTTGATATAATAATTTATTTATTTATAAGATTATTTATGTGAAAACGTATATTTTAATAACAATATTATCTGTATTGATGTTAATGAAATAATCAATTCCAGTAGGTGATTACGATTGGAATATAAGAAATAGCTATTAATTTGACCATTTACATAATCTATTTGTAGGGTTTTTGGGGATTTTACTAGTAATTATTGTTTATAAAATTGATATCTTATACGAACTGTTCATTGATAGATTAATATAGAGTACTAACTGATATAATATTTTTAAAATGAATACCATAATACTTTGTTCCTTAGCATTTGTAGAAATATGTTGTACGGTATTGTCTCAAGAAATTTCTCTTTTTCACGGAGCTCTATTTAAAGAAATTCACAATGTAGTATTTTACGAGTCCACAGTTCCAATAACATTCAGTATTCCTAGGTCAAATCCTTTATTTGTTATGAGGAACCTTCTGAGTACTCCTTTAAAAATTGACTCATGTCCTTTCCCTTCCTCATCGGAGTGTGCAGTATTTGATCAGATTCATCGAACGGAGCTGCAACTTCTACAACTACAAGACGGCATTTACATTGGCAGCGATGACGACAACACTCCAGCTGAGAGCGAAAATCGACTACCACGCCGCGAACGCTCTATCGATACGATCGGGGCGGTCCTAAACTGGTGTTGCGGAGTAGCTACCGACGAAGAATTGGGCGCATACGTGAAAACCGAAACCGACATCACTTCTCATCTCAGTAATCTTCAAGACTTCGTTCACGCTGAACATGTCGAATTGATAGACAACACACGCAAGATGAACGGCATGGCAGAGAACGTGAAGAAAGTATTGAACAACATGAAGCATGACCTTATTCTTTGGCAAGAATCATTCACCCAACAGAATAAGTTTCAGAAAGGGAATACTACAACCGATGTACTGAAAACACAACTGAGGACTACTATTTTCATGTATATGATGACTCTATCTAACAACTACAATGAAATCGACATGAGATGCTACAATCAACAACTTTCTCATCACGTCATTTCAAAAGAAGACCTAAACAATCGACTTCAAGAACTCGAAAAGAAAATAAACAAGAGAAACTTCACCATATCAACAAAAGACAACGATAAAATTCGAAACTTGAAACTAACATCCTGCAGAAAATCCGACAACGAACTATTGGTTACCCTCAAAATACCAATAAAGAAGAAAAATTCAACTATTTCATTATTCCACCTGCAATCTATCCCGCTTCATTGGAATGGTCATACCTGCCGTTTGACCTCCCAACATCACCTGATACTTAGAGAAGAAAATAAACTGCAAATCCTGTCAGATGACGAAGAAGACGATTGCCAGTTCAAGCAGAAAGGCCTCTGCTTGATTCCGAGGAAAAAGATGTCGAACTCCGCCACCCAAGCCACTTGTCTCCACCTTCTAACATCAGAAGCAGACGTATCGGAGCTACGAGAAGTCTGCAAATTTGATTGTAAAGCAACTGACAATCAAACCCTAATCACTCGCCTACGAGAAGACACCTTCCTATTCCACAACACCGGCAAAAAGACGACAATTCGCTGTAAAAACTCAACAACTGAGGTCCCAAGCAACAGTCCAGGAACCCTATCACTCCACATCCCTTGCAACTGCGAACTTCAAGACGACAACGGCGACGTACTGATAAGCACTCTTTATCCTTGCGACTCCCGTTCCCATCCTTCTCCAGCTATTAATAACTTAATTCCTCACATGTGGACAAATTTATCTAAATTGAGCATCCCAATTTTTAAACATGAGACTCTGCCTCAGTACTTAAACCTTTCGGAAATCTTAAATGAAAATTGGCACTTGAATTTTTCAAAATTTGAAGAGCACAACTCATTCTCAGAAGACATTTTCCATCATGTTGAAATGCCAAATAACTTTGATTTGTTAGGGGTGAACAATAAACTGATCATTTATATTATTATTGTCTGGCAAACACTGATAACTGTTATATTCTTGTATTTATGTCTTCAAAATTATATTAAGAAGAAAGCAAATCAACTGAGAGTCCCGAAACGTACTCCAATTGTGGACTACCCACAGGAGCTTTAAGAATATATTGTGTTTTAGTAAAGTAGTATGTAATGAAATCATTAAAATAATGGGTTAGGATATAGGAAACTATGCAAATAATAATTACTTATTCACTATTATTGTATCCATTTACTCTTTTATGCTATCGATTCAAATATTTTCCCAGATTAGAAGATAAACTATTTCAATTATTATTATTATTCTTATTTTCAAGGTCCACAATATTATTTTGCTTACTCGAATACTATTCGGACTTGATGTTTAATTTTTGCATTATGATTCAATTTTATTACTTTCGTAGATTTTGTAGGTTTAATTTTATTCATCAATATAATTGAAATTTTTTCCATTCAATTCTTATTCAGATATGAATGTATTGAATTGTTGATTTGAAGTTGATTGATGTGTTAGGCTAAGTTTGATTTTTTATGAATTAGTTCACTATAATGTAATTTATATCACTTGCATTTAGCTTATGAATTGGCACTCACATAGATTTAAGGTATTCATTGAAAGTTATGTTACATATAAATATCCAATTAGAATAATATTGTGAATAATAATAATAATTTTAGCTTGCGGTAATTTTGACTTTAATTTTTGAAATATTATTGAAATGTGTAAAAATTAACTTAGAGAGATGCCGTTTTTTCGATAACTTCGGGCCGAAGTTTAGGGGGACCCGGGGATGTAATAGAACTACATAATTTTTATTATTTGTCATGAATTTTCACAATGAATAGATAAATTGCTGACGACGGTGAAAATTCATGACAAGTAAAATTATGAAAAAAATGAGAGGCTCAGTCAGTCGGTTACGAGGACGGGACCTGGAGCTATCTACTGCAGATAATCGGGCCCGGCTCTACCCTTCTTTTCCGAGACACCATTTTCCTGGTTCAGTGAGTTCAGTGAGCTAATATTATCAATTTTATTATTATATATTATTCATCTTTTTTATTGAAGGCAAATCCTGTAATTATTCTATTGTTTGTTTAAAAAGTTTTCTCAATATTATTTTTATTTAAGTTTCCAGTTTCATTTTGAGTTACAATTTGATTAAATCGATTACTTAGTTCTCCAAAATATAACTGTTTTGTTTATTATTTTAAAATATAGTTCCTTTCTCATGAGTTATAGAGTTAGATCAATTTAACCTCTCGCAAGCCAAGCGATTCCCCTATTATAAATTGTTACCATAATGTCTAGGGTTGTTCTCACAACCTTATAATACCATCACAATACCATACATAATATAACCCCAATATATTCCTATTTAAATACCCCATTACAATTGCGATTATTCCGCTTCCCAGTGTGCGTGCCCCAATATTTCGCAACGAAAACTTCGTTTGGAAACCACAGTCTGAATTCTTGAAAATTCCGCAACGAATTTTTACGCATCGGTGTGCATAGCATACCATACCATATAGCATAGCATACCTTAAGTTATGAAGGAATATAATAAACTAGCAAATATTCATTCTCAACTATAAACATTCATTAATAGTTTTCATGATTTATTAATCATGAAAAGATATATTTTCCTGATTTATAGATATACTTGAGATATCATCATTATTGAGAATAAGTACTCAGAATTGACCAATATTTACAAGAATCAACAATCAAGAACAGATGAGATATTCCTGTATAACTTGAATCTCAGGCAAGTGCAATAGAAGGCGGTGGAATCGGAAGAGTGGCAATAATGCGTTCCTATCCACTAACTTTATACGCAGTATCATTAAAGTATAATTTATATACATTCTATTTGTATCAGTGCATCTTTGAATATCAATCTCACTATAGTCAATACCTCCGTAAACGAAGGTAGTGTTATAGATCATCTTTTTATTCTTCAAGAATTGAATTTTCATATGATTTTAATGAAAATTATAGGCTAAATTTTTAAAAGTACATACATTAGAATCACGATTGCTTTCGCGAAAAAGGACAGAAGGACGATGACAAGAAAACACAGTAATTTAATAATGAAAACAACTGTTCATCCTGGGAAATGCAATTATGAGAGCTCACTCTTCAAAACTTATCCTTTGTGCTAGGAAATTTCATTTAGCCTTTCGTTCCACCGCTCATTATTTTCAGCTACCCTTCAGCCCTCTTTCTCTCTCTTCACTCTTACTCAATTCTTTGCTTTTCCGACAAATCCTCCACGCTCTCTTGTTTGAACATTGTTAGAAATATTAATATTTTTCTTCCGCGAGAGTTTTAGATGCTCTCTGCACAAAAAGCAGGATTTCAAACTCCATTCGAATTATGCTTTATTGAGCGGATAGAGGAGTTTACCATCTTAGTTTAAGCTAAGGCCAGAATAGAACGTCTCACAAGATAAGATTTGAGTTGATCCTATGTCAACTGACCTCAATAAAATCTTCTGACTATACAATCTTCTCACATATTGGAAAGTCATGAATAATACATTACTTACGTAGCCTATTCCATTATTCCAAGGGATTGAATTCACATCGAATATAACACAAAATGCTAAAAACAACACACGAGTAAATAGAGTACTAACTTCATGGACCTCGACTTCTATCAGATAAAGTTGAAATATAAAAATTGAATATTGTACTGGCATATAAATATTCATACGTGTTAGGAATTTGCGTAAATATTTATGTAGGAATTCGCGAAAACGGGGACACGTGAATTTATCATTAAATTCTGAAGTCTTAATTATTCTTTGTGCCTAACCTTTATGAAGGTAATAAAATAAAAATAATTTTGAAGAAAATTTAGAATTTTGAAGTAGGCCGGCACATCTAGAAAATGAATCTGAGTCTTTACTATTTCAATTCATGCAGGCGAACGAGTTAGAGTCAGGAAAACTACAATAAGTTTTTGCCATGCCTGATTTAATCGCCGTTCACTATTTTAACACTATAATGTTCTAAAACAAACAAAATATCAACAATCCTGACACGAAAGAGAATAAGAATCATAATAAATTTAACACGTTACATTACCTTTATCCTCTGATCTGGGGGCGCATTACTATCCTTACGTTAGATATTAATACATCACCAAACCAAATAATATCATTTGAAAATATTAATAATTAATATTGATAATTATTTCAGAACAAAACTCAAAACAGAAAAACTCAAAGAACCCAAATTTCGTCGATAACCCCGTACACCAATTTCAAACCCGATTGAAACTTTGATTGACATTTTTGTATGACCCTTTGTTTCACTGCACTTTGTTGATGGCTTCCGTCGTGTTTCCTTTTGATGTTATTTTGTTATCTCGGCGTTTTCTTCTAAGAGTTGAGTTGATGATGTCGGGAAGTCATCTTGCGATGCGGAACCTCCGTCTCCCGAAACGGCCTTACGTAATTCTGGTCAGGTATCATTCTCGGGACCTCTTACGACATGCCTTGCTCGTGGAGTCCATGATGGTATGAAGTTGTGTCTTAAAGCTGGATTTTGAAGGGGTGAAACATAAAGTTGGTTTGGGGTCACACATGAACCGCTGTAAATAAATGTATTACAGCATTAATTCTAACTGTTCCTACAATTCATCAAAAGCTGAAACAGGAGTTATCTATTGATTATAGATTATTTAAATTCTCTCATTCTATTTGAATCCTCATTTTATATAGATTTTTATCTTTAAACTAATGATTCTTTGTATCAGAATTAATGGATCTTTCTTCACAGATTATTCAAAAGTTCTGGTATAATTTAATAAATTAGCGTTCAGTTAAAAGCCTTAACGCCATGAGAAAACACAGTCAGAAAAATATAAAAATTTAGCAAGTCTCAAACTTAATATTAAAACTTACATTTCAATTTGAAGATTATCTTCCTGATTTCAGCAATTTTTTCTTTTTCTCTTTAATAATATCTGTTCATTAAAAATAACTCAAATGTAACATAACTGAAAACTTTCTTCTCTACTTTCTGTACTTCTTTAGAAAAAATATTATTATCTCCCATCGATAATAAAATGAAAGGACTACTCTCAATCAAAATTATTAACTTGAACAATAACAGGCTTTGTTGATACAATACTCTGATGGAAGTTTCAATTAATTCAATTCCCTAAATTATATTTAACCTTATTTTACGTACCTTAACGGTTATTTGAAGAAACAATTATTCCTACATGATGAAGCAACACAATTAAACTTTTCAGGACAAGGCACTACTAGAAAATATAAACTTTAATAAAAATAAAACTAACTCCTACATTAACTAATGATATAAACTTATAAACTTTTCTAAAAGGGGCGAAACAAATTGACTACATCTTCACTCTCGTAGTGCTCCTAGCTCCTAGCAAAGTGTCCTCCGAAACGTAATCTGGTCTCACGGCTGGGGAATCGCCCCCACTACTGTATTTAGAAACAGGTCTCTTATTGGGCGAAGGGAATCAATTTGACCAATCGTCGCGTGGCTTCTAGGAAAGTACGATGAGGACGCGCATCCTACCTGGCTGAAGGTTGGTTATAAATCATTTTCGTGAGAGTACGAACAGAGCGCGCTTCGTTTCAGTGCGCGCTCTCTTAGTACCTCACTGATTTACCCTTCTGACAGCTTGACTTATCTTCGTTTTCGCTGATAATATATATAAATATACATGCTGGAATAGTCATCGATAAGCTCTATGAACTGCAACAATAATTACGATAAAAATTCTCCGTCAAAAAGTTTGTCCGTCTATTGATGACTCTGATATTTACTATAAAGCTCCATAGATCTCGAATTGAAGATTCGATTCCAATGTGAGAAAAAAATGTAATATTACAAATACCCCCCTCTTGACATGAAAAAATTTACTGTTTGAAAATTTAAAGAAAAAAATTACATTGACCCTAATGAAAATTGTTGAAAATTAATTTGAGAACAGTAACAATTTTTTCTAGAAAAACATTACATGTCATCCTATAATATTGAAAATTATTATAAAAATTCATCAATAGCGTTTGTTATATGTTTCCAAACAATATTTCAAAATATAGAATATCAATATTACTTTTGATTTAGTTTTATAATTAAAGGAAATATCTCACAGAAGTAATATGTAAAGAATAGTTTTTTGAAATTGCACATAAATTTAATAGATAGAAAATTCAATTTTTATTGCATAAAAGAAATTAGTATTTTGAATGAAAAATGTATTATTATTATTTATTTATTTATTTATTTTTAAATGAATTGATGAATTGTTACATTTAATTTTCACATAAAATTTCAATAAATCAAAAAAATGTTTATTTCTTTCACTATTGACGCGGTTGATTTTATTGATGCACATTTTGGAACAGTCCGTTAAGGCACTCAGTATGATTTTCAGTTAAGTGTGACTCCAATGTGATGACGTTATGTTGGCTGATCTGGATGCACGTAGTGTTGGGCTGATACTTGTAGTCGACTGATGCATATCAAACTCGATACAGGTGACATCTCAGTTAGCATTGCCTCTGCTTGTAGTAGACGGCTGCATACCAAACTCGATACAGGTGACATCTCAGTTAGCATTGCTTCATGTTTGTAGTAGACGGCTGCATTCCAAACTCGATACAGGTGACATCTCAGTTAGCATTGCTTCATTGTGTAGTAGACGGCTGCATTCCAAATTCATACAGAGTCACATAAATTTTGTATCATATTGTATTATACAATGTACATTTCAGGCTTGAAATGACAATGTAATTCGTTTTTTTTGGAAAAGAGATAGACGCTGCATACAGATTATTTAGGTGAGGATTAATTTAGGTAAGTTGGGTTTTTTGATACTTTCAGCTTTCAAGGTTAGAGTTCTGCATACAGGAATAATTTAGGAGAGGATTTTTTGAATCAATTCTTCATGATACTGTGACTGTTATCTGAATTCAAAGTTGCGAATGTGAACATGGATGGCAATTACCTCCAGGTACAGTAGTGTTGAAGTTTGAGATACAAGTCAGCAATAAGCGTTGGCATTGTTATTGGCGTATGCTTTGGTGTCGGCATTGATTTTGGCATGGCATCAGCATTGCGCAGGCATAGGCATTGGTATCAGCATTGGCGCAGATATTGGCATTGGAGCAGGCATCGGCGTTGATTTTGGGTGGTGCATCAGCATTGGCGCAGGCATTGCGTAGCTATTGGCATTGGCATCAGCATTGCGCAGGCATAGGCATTGGTATCAGCATTGGCGCAGATATTGGCATTGGAGCAGCATCGGCGTTGATTTTGGTGTTGGCATCAGCATTGGCGCAGGCATTGCGTAGCTATTGGCATTGCATCAGCATTGGCACAGATTTGGCATTGGCGCAGGCATTGCGTAGCTATTGGCATGGCGCAGGCATTGACATCAGCACAGGCATCGGCGTAGATTTTGGCATTTTGGCGTAGTTATTAGTGTTGATATTGGCGTAGTTTTAGTGTAGTTATTGGTGTTGACATTGGCATAGTTATTGGCGTTGGCATCAGCATTGGCGCAGATTTTGGCATCAGAATTGGCGTAGCTATTGGCATTGGCGCAGGCATTGGCATCAGCACAGGCATCGGCGTAGATTTTGGCATTTTGGCATAGTTATTAGTGTTGATATTGGCGTAGTTATTAGTGTAGGCATCAGCGTAGATTTTGGCATAGTTTATTGGTGTAGGCCGCAGCGTAGATGAGTCACACTAGTTCGAAAATCACCCAATGTTCTTAACACTCTTCATGCGTTCACTTGTTGCTGATTTCGAGATTCACATGATAACTATTTCAATGTTAATGTCTGTGCTTATCTGTTATCTAAAATGTTTATAAACTAAAAGAAAAACTTGATTGGCTATCAATACATCTAATACACATGAAATTATTTTTAAATATATATGAAATTAAAATTTGTTAACATCTTATTATACAGTCGCATACTAAATTGTGAAATATGGACATATCAATGATAAATTAAAAAAAATTCATTTCATCTATTCACTGTTCAAATATCAAAATTTAATCCATTCTTCAAAATAATAGAATTTCATAACACCCTGTATCATTATCAAAATTGTAAACAGGCACGGCCCTAGGGACTTTGCCGCCCTGGGCGAGATCGGCAACTGCCGCCCCCCCCCGCAAGTATCCCGTCTTTAATTGTTAATCCTGGGTTCCACACCTCCTTGGCCGATCGCCTAACACCGGTTACACATTGGCGGTTTCTGCCGGGCGTAATTTCGCCGTCGCCGCCGTTCGAGCAGTAGTCTATGGCTTGAATGGAAGCTTACACACTGGGCGGCAGAACGCCGCGCGGCTATATTGCCGTTGGCGGCAGCTGTGCAGCCGTCCACTGCCACTGCGGCTGGCGGTGTTTTGCTGCTCTTGTCTACGCAGTGGCGTACGTGACCAAATGGGCGTTAACACATTTGGCGTTGTCTACCGTCGCCGCTGATCAGTCGTCTTTTCCCATTTGCTCCAAGTCAAGTCTTTCAAAATCAGCCTTTTAATTTGTGTCTTGTTGTAAAGTTTGTAAGTTGTTTATAACATTTATTTATTGTTTTAAGTGTTTGTGGTTGACGAGTGTGAGAAAATGAGTAAGTTAATAGACAATGAGTTGTTAATATCATTTGTAGAACAGAGGCCAGTTTTGTGGGACAAAACCTTCGACATATTTCGACATATAGGATCGAGATGCAACAAGGATGCGTGGAGGAAGTGTGTATGGTGATTAGGGGGATTTTGAAACTCTGGATGACAAGAAAAAACTGTAATATGTTGTATATCGCTGTCGATTTAATAAAAACGTTCATTTCAATGAATCCAAGCAAGGCGATTTCTCTGCTGTCTTCGACGGCACAACAAAGTGGTAAAAGTTGTTGCCTTTTCCAGTTACGTTAACCTTATTGTCATACAATTAACTGAACACTCATGAAACAGTGAAGTCACAACACATTCGAGATGAAGAACTACAACAATTATTTGCTACTGATCATACGTGGCGGTAATTTTTGCCGCTCGATGTTTGGCGGTATTTTTTTCCGCTGATGTGTAAGCTTGACTTTTTTTCGAGCTGCGACGAAAGTTTCGCCGCCGCGGCAGAAACCGCCCAGTGTGTAACCATCGTTACTATTGTGTCTCCGCTGTGATGCGACACCACAGAGTCTCAGTAAACTCTAAAAAATTATGTTTAACACTATTTATTGACATTTAAACAAATATTGACAATTATAATATTGGGAACAGTAAAGTCCAGTCAATATAGACATAAAAATGGGGGTTTGCTTGCAATTTATATCGTAGTTCTGATTTTTTAATATTTTATTTGGATACATGAGAGAGGTTCAGAACCAAATTCTTCATGTAAAATTCCCTTGTGCTAATACAGAGTGGCCCAAAAAGTTCGTATTTTAGGTTCATTTCCAGTTTTCAGCTATTTCCGAAAAATCAGTGATCGGACAGAAAAATTTGCTCTGCCTTTTTTAAGATCATAAAATTCTGAATGAAATGAGATCATTCGAACTCTCTATCTCCAATGGTACTGAGCTATGATTTTTCAAATATGAGTGATATTTTAAGAAAAAAATCAATTTTGATCATATTTAGTATTCGATCACCAATATCCCGATTACAATCTAGATATAAAATTCAAAATCCCTCTGGGCATTTTTAGCTTCAACCATCATCACCATCTATATTGTCCTCACAGTGATATTATTTTTGCACAATGATATAAGCTCATGAGATCATGTTCTATGAGAATCAACTGTTAGTTGCACTTAATTTCAGTATTTCCTAGTGGAGAGGCGCGCGAGGACACGATCAAGGATCGCTTAAGGAAAAAGCTATCAAAATGAAAAAGTTTTTCTTTTTCAATCATTACTTTCTGAACATGAGCGCCTAAAGTTTAAAATTTCGGGACAGAACATTTCAAATTCGGTACGAGATGAATCCATAAAATTCAAAGGATAAATTCTTCATGGTATTTTTGTGATTTAATAAAACAAAAATTTTCTGAAAATATCAATTTTTGAGAAAGTTTTTCAATTTACTAAAAATGAGCAAAATAGTGTTAAGTTGAGTTTTTTTTTGTAAATTGAATACTTTTTCAAAAATTGATATTTTCAGAAAATGTTTCAAAATTTTCTTGTTTTATTCAATCAACAATACCATGAAGAATTTATCTCTTACTGAATTTGAAATGTCCGTCCCAAAATTTAAACTTTAGGCGTTCATATCTCAAAAAGTAATGATTGGAAGAGAATGTTTTCCTAAGAAAACTTTTTCATTTTGATATATACCGTACAAATCGAAAAACTTTGAAAAATATCACCAGTACAAGAAGTCTATTTTTAGCCTTTGCACAGCCTTAAGACGTAGACTGCAACATAGGATTAGGCCTACTTAACTTGCTAAGTAATTAGGACTACAATTTCTACTAGTTTGTTTAACACACTGTTTAATTAAGTAGAACTCGTCTGACCTTGCAATTCCTTCACCATTCTTCAAGATCTGGGGACTGAACTATTTTATGTTCGCTAGACCACTCAGACGTTCCTGGACATTGTTGATCTTAGAAAGTTCTTCATAGCTCGAGGTTGAAAAACTTCTTATATAATTTACCATTCACATTTGATATTATGAATCTATTATTTATTTGTATTTTAAATTTTTCCGTTCCTTTAAATTTGCCGCCCCCAAACTGCCGCCCTGTGCGGCCGCCCGGTCCGCCACCCTGGGGCCGGCCTGATTGTAAAAAACATCAGATCATCACAACAAAAATTATTTTTAAATATATATGAAATTAAAATTTGTTAACATCTTATTATACAGTCAGCATACATAAATTGTGAAATATGGACATCAATGATAATTAAAAAAAATTCATTTTCATCTATTCACTGTTCAAATATCAAAATTTAATCCATTCTTCAAATAGAAATAGTTTCATAACACCCTGTATCATTATCAAAATTGTAAACAGGCACGCCCTAGGGACTTTGCCGCCCTGGGCGAGATCGGCAACTGCCGCCCCCCCCCGCAAGTATCCCGTCTTTAATTGTTAATCCTGGGTTCCACACCTCCTTGAGCGATCGCCTAACACCGGTTACACATTGGCGGTTTCTGCCGGGGCGGTAATTTCGCCGTCGCCGCCGTTCGAGCAGTAGTCTATGGACTTGAATGGAAGCTTACACACTGGGCGGCAGAACGCCGCGCGGCTATATTGCGTTGGCGGCAGCTGTGCAGCCGTCCACTGCCACTGCGGCTGGCGTGTTTTGCTGCTCTTGTCTACGCAGTGGCGTACGTGACCAAATGGGCGTTAACACATTTGGCGGTGTCTACCGTCGCCGCTGATCAGTCGTCTTTCCCAGTTGCTCCAAGTCAAGTCTTTCAAAATCAGCCTTTTAATTTGTGTCTTGTTGTAAAGTTTGTAAGTTGTTTATAACATTTATTTATTGTTTTAAGTTTTGTGGTTGACGAGTGTGAGAAATGAGTAAGTTAATAGACAATGAGTTGTTAATATCATTTGTAGAACAGAGGCCAGTTTTGTGGGACAAAACCTTCGACATATTTCGACATATAGATCGAGATGCAACAAGGAATGCGTGGAAGAAGTGTGTATGGTGATTAGGGGGGATTTTGAAACTCTGGATGACAAGAAAAAACTGTAATATGTTGTATATCGCTGTCGATTTAATAAAAACGTTCATTTCAATGAATCCAAGCAAGGCGATTTCTCTGCTGTCTTCGACGGCACAACAAAAGTGGTAAAAGTTGTTGCCTTTCCATTTTAAGTTAAACACTTATTGTCATACAATTAACTGAACACTCATGAAACAGTGAAGTCACAACACATTCGAGATGAAGAACTACAACAATTATTTTGGCTACTGATCATACGTGGCGGTAATTTTGCCGCTCGATGTTTGGCGGTATTTTTTCCGCTGAATGTGTAAGCTTGACTTTTTTTCGAGGCTGCGACGAAAGTTTCGCCGCCGCGGCAGAAACCGCCCAGTGTGTAACCAGCGTTACTATTGTGTCTCCGCTGTGATGCGACACCACAGAGTCTCAGTAAACTCTAAAAAATTATGTTTAACACTATTTATTGACATTTAAACAAATATTGACAATTATAATATTGGGAACAGTAAAGTCCAGTCAATATAGACATAAAAATGGGGGTTTGCTTGCAATTTATATCGTAGTTCTGATTTTTTAATATTTTATTTGGATACATGAGAGAGGTTCAGAACCAAATTCTTCATGTAAAATTCCCTTGTGCTAATACAGAGTGGCCCAAAAAGTTCGTATTTTAGGTTCATTTTCCAGTTTTCAGCTATTTCCGAAAAATCAGTGATCGGACAGAAAAATTTGCTCTGCCTTTTTTAAGATCATAAAATTCTGAATGAAATGAGATCATTCGAACTCTCTATCTCCAATGGTACTGAGCTATGATTTTTCAAATATGAGTGATATTTTAAGAAAAAAATCAATTTTGATCATATTTAGTATTCGATCACCAATATCCCGATTACAATCTAGATATAAAATTCAAAATCCCTCTGGGCATTTTTAGCTTCAACCATCATCACCATCTATATTGTCCTCACAGTGATATTATATTTTTGCACAATGATATAAGCTCATGAGATCATGTTCTATGAGAATCAACTGTTAGTTGCACTTAATTTCAGTATTTCCTAGTGGAGAGGCGCGCGAGGACACGATCAAGGATCGCTTAAGGAAAAAGCTATCAAAATGAAAAAGTTTTTCTTTTTCAATCATTACTTTCTGAACATGAGCGCCTAAAGTTTAAAATTTCGGGACAGAACATTTCAAATTCGGTACGAGATGAATCCATAAAATTTATAGAACAACAGTTTTAAATTAAAAAAAAAAATATTACAAAACACTTTAGAAAAATTTTAGCCTTTAACTCATTTCATTTATAATATAACACAACGTTTTTATTCAATAAAACATTATTATTCAAGCTAACTTTCATTAATACATCACATATATATGGCTACAGAATTCATTAATACTTTCAAATTTTGAAGTTTATTTATTATAAAACATAATTTATAATTTAAAGACTGTATATAAGTACAAACATTTCAAGATTAAATACAAAGATGATCAAGATGAATAATGGGTAAATAGTTCCCTAAAAATACAAAAAAGAAATAGAAAACTGGGTAAATAAATTCCCTAAAACAATACAAAGAAAGAAAGATAATTAGAGCCTATCCTACATGTCATACTGACTTTCATGAGGAAGTATTTAATAAAAATATACTGGAATGAGAAAATGGGGCATAATTTGCTCTGAAAAACCTAATTACCCATATGATACCTAAAAAAAAATAGACATGATAAAATATGTAATACATGATGAAAAAATATACCCAAGCAACAATTATTTACACTACAATGGATAGATTTTAGAAAAGTTAGGTTTTATCAACAATTTAAAGATTAGGAAATAAGCTACTATTTCAACTTCCCAATTTTTCAGAGAAACAAATTTAAATGACTATGGACAAGATTGGTAAGATATGCATCATAGAAGAAATTTACTGAACATTACACAAAGACAGGAAAGAATTGAAATTTGAAAAGATTAAGGGCCAAGAAAATAGGCTACAGGAAAGAAAAAAGATACATTATGGACTCTTACCATACGTAGTATTTACGGTCATTGCTATTCTGAATCCGGCATGACACAGGATTCCTAATCATTGTGTGTTGGGGAATACCCTTTCATCATGTGATTCATTGTCATCATCTTGTAAATAAGCAACTTGAAACAACCTTTGAATACTAATACATCAATGGTGACTTTGTGCTTTGTTTTCTTCAAGAACATGAGTTTATTCATGGGTTCATTTGTTTCAACAAAGCCATTTTGCTTGCAAAAGTTAGTCATGTTCACTTGAGAATGCATTGCATACACCTTTTCAATTCTCAGTTGAAAGTTGAACTCATCAACTTGACTCAAAGCAACATTCATTTTGTTTACATTGTTCCTAACCTCTACAGAAACCTGTCTCATGTAATCATTCACTTTATTTATAGTTTTCCTAACCTTCAATGTAGCAATATTACTTTCATGATAGTTGACTTTCAGTGAAGACAACTCCCTACCTACTTCTTTACTTAATTCTACTATCTCATTAAGGTTGACTTTTTCAACAACAGTAACTAGGCCTACATTGTCAGAAACTTGAATGAGTTGATCTTGTATCTTAACACTACTATTATCCTGCTTCAATTTGTTTTCATCTTCATGATTATCTTTCAATGTTTCATG
Organism: Nilaparvata lugens; assembly: GCF_014356525.2. Classification (NCBI taxonomy): domain Eukaryota; kingdom Metazoa; phylum Arthropoda; class Insecta; order Hemiptera; family Delphacidae; genus Nilaparvata; species Nilaparvata lugens. Next base: position 48,922,301 of record NC_052505.1, on the reverse strand, counting down.
TGCATTTTTCAATAGAAGATTTATACTAGCCTGCTCTAGTCTAATGCTAGCAAATTCTTGCTTCATCTCATCAAACCTAGCATTTAACTTAGCATTTTGATTTTTAAACATTTGGTCTAACTTAGCATCTTGCTTATCAAACAGTTGTGTTAAGGCAGCTATTAACTCATCATCAATTTTAATATTTTTCATATTGTATGCCATTTTGCTAGTCTGCACAGATGATATATTCATTAGGACTTGATCTCTCTTGAACCGATTTCCCACTCAGCAGTATACCATTCACAACCTATCAAGATATCTATCCTACTAATAATTTTTATAACCAGGATTTCATAGTGTACCATTTGGGACATATTTATTTTGTAATTCGGTCCACCAGGGTACCATTTTCCGTGCTACCATTTTTCCTTAATCGTTGGAATAGCATTTAACACCTATTAACCTAAGGATAGTTGTCGGCTCCAATGAAATAGATTCTTGATAAATGGGGAATGGATCTATCGCCTATGAATGAGAAATCCAGTTTTCAGAGCAAATGAACTTATAATCTTCAGATGAATTTATACAAATAACACAAGAACTATATCTTAAGCCTAATTATTTAGAGTTACTACGAACTAAAATACTTATCTAGTTTACAGTTGAAAACAGTGGCTATTGGCTTGAATACACAAATAGCTATATTAACAAAATAGAACAAATAAACTGTTTAAAACGCATTTAAAACATTAATAAACGAAAATGATTCAGAGCAAAATTTTACAACAACACACGTAGCCAGCCATTTTTCTAGAGAACCAGAACAGGCCAAAAAACAGTCAAACAGAGACACCTCCAACATTACAGACACGTCACCAAAAATTATAACTTACAAGTTTAGAATTCACATTCTACATCTGTTCTCATAAACTTTATTTTGAAACTGTATTTTTAAACTTTCATATATTTCTCTATTTAATAACTATTTATTCTGTTTCTCAGCCTTGTGACACCATGGAACAATGCAACAATCATTTACGATAAAAAATTCTCCGTCGAAAAGTTGTCCGTCTATTGATGACTCTGTATTTACTATAAGTTCCATAGATCTCGATTGAAGATTCGATTCCATGTAGAAAAAATGTAATATTACATAATAAATTAGCGTTCAGTTAGAAGCCTTACGCCATGATAAACACAGTTCAGAAAATATAAAAATTTAGCAAGTCTCAAACTTAATATTAAAACTTACATTTCAATTTGAAGATTATCTTCCTGATTTTCAGCAATTTTTTCTTTTTCTCTTTAATAATATCTGTTCATTAACAATAACTCAAATGTAACATAACTGAAAACTTTCTTCTCTACTTTCTGTACTTCTTAGAAAAAAATATTATTATCTCCCATCGATAATAAAATGAAAAGGACTACTCTCAATCAAAATTATTAACTTGAACAATAACAGGCTTTGTTGATACAATACTCTGATGGAAGTTGCAATTAATTCAATTCCCTAAATTATATTTTAACCTTATTTTACGTACCTTAACGGTTATTTGAAGAAACAATTATTCCTACATGATGAAGCAACACAATTAAACTTTTCAGGACAAGGCACTTCTAGAAAATATAAATTTTAATAAAAATAAAACTAACTCCTACATTAACTAATGATATAAACTTATAAACTTGTCTAAAAAGGGCGAAACAAATTGACTACATCTTCACTCTCGTAGTGCTCCTAGCTCCTAGCAAAGTGTCCTCCGAAACGTAATCTGGTCTCACGGCTGGGGAATCGCCCCACTACTGTATTTAGAAACAGGTCTCTTATTGGGCGAAGGGAATCAATTTGACCAATCGTCGCGTGGCTTCTAGGAAAGTACGATGAGGACGCGCATCCTACCTGGCTGAAGGTTGGTTATAAATCATTTTCGTGAGAGTACGAACAGAGCGCGCTTCGTTTCAGTGCGCGCTCTCTTAGTACCTCACTGATTTACCCTTCTGACAGCTTGACAGATCTTCGTTTTCGCTGATAATATATATAAATATACATGCTACTACTTATTACTTTCCTTGCCCTATTACTATAGGTAAGGAAATTATTGCTTTCTGAAAAAAATTAAGGTACCCCAATTTCTAAATTTCTATAAGTTTCAAAGTCCCCTGAGTCCAAAAAAGTGTATGTATGTATGTGTGTGTGTGTGTTGTGTGTGTGTGTGTGTGTGTGTGTGTGTGTATGAGTGTATGTGCGTCTTTGTACATGATATCTCATCTCCCAATTAACGGAATGACTTGAAATTTGGAACGTAAGGCCCTTACAATATAAGGATCCGACACAAACAATCTCTATCAAATTCGATTCAAGATGGCGGCTAAAATGGCGAAAATGTTGTCAAAAACAGGGTTTTTCGCGATTTTCTCGAAAACGGCTCCAACGATTTTGATTGAAGTTATACCTGGAATAGTCATCGATAAGCTCTATGAACTGCCACAAGTCCCATATCTGTAAAAATTCAGGAGCTCCGCCCCATCTATGCAAAGTTTGATTTTAGATTCTCAATTATCAGGCTTCAGATACAATTCAAACAAAAAAAAAATGAGGGGAAAAGATTCAGCATGAGGATCTCTACAACAAAAATGTCCAGTAAAATTTTCACCTAAAATTAAAAATAAGCTCGAAATTCGAGAAAATGTGATCATGCAATTGCAAACTGTTGGCATCAGTTGATTCTATTAAATGATTCACTATGAAGAGAAAGCACAACTCGTGTGTCTCCAGCGTTATTGCCCTGTCACCAGTGCTGGCTCAAATCTTTGAATAGTAGACTTGTGATGCGCGGGAACACTAGCGTCAGGTGATCAATTCTCATAATGGAAAGGAAAGTTGTGTGAGTGCGCCACACCAGATTTTTTTCTAGTTTTTTTCAATAAACCCCTTTAACAAATATCGACGTGTTGAGGACCGAATGGTGAATATTGAAAAATATTAATATTGTAGATTTCTGTTAGTGTTCTCCAATTATTGTGTTAAAGTGATTTGATTCAAGCCGAATTTATTGATATGAATTCCAGTGAACTTCGATTTATGTTAACTGTTAATTATATTTTTGTGTTTAATTTTAAGTGTTAATTTTATTTTTTGACTGGAGTAAGATTCTGCTAAATTACTTCAAAGCTGCTTGGAAGCTGCAATAATTTCAACAACATGGAAGTAATTTAGACTTCTATGTTGTTGAAATTATTGCAACTGAAACATGTGTCGGCACATAAAGTCTGTCCGTCTGACAGTCTGTGTGATATAAAACCAAAACAATTTTTTATCTTATGCACTTCCAATGTTATTTCTATATCCTGAAGGAGTGAGTCAATTTTGTTGTCCAACGAACTTCACCTGTGAAAAGGTTTGAAGAATTCGTGTTCAAAATTTGAAGCTGATTGATCAATTTTCTCTAAAGTTCTTGTCGAACATAAAAACAGGCAGAAAACGCCTTCAGTAAGTCAAAAGTGAGAACTTCGCTAACGCTCGTTCTAATGTAGAGACTTACGTTTCAAGCTATATATATCAGCCTGCATTTTGAACCCTTGTCAACACTAACTTGTCAAACTCGAATCGTAGAGGTACGAAAAGAGCGCGCATCATTTCAGAGCGCGCTCTCTTCGCAGCTCACTGATTTACCCTTCTGACAGCTTGACAGAACTTTTGCATGCGCGTTGTCTTCGTTTTCCCGGCTTCTAGAGCCCTAGGACCAAATAGTAACTGCAAAATCGGTAGTTTGTTATAATTTTAATATCTTGCTGTTTTCCAACTTATCGCACTCTATGTCGCGACAGGAAGGCTAAGTTTAAGAGATAATTCCATAATCTACATTCCTCGAAGACACAATTTTTCAATATCTATCCTGGGAAACTCGAAGTCATGGCCGTTCATAATAGAGAGAGAAAATAATTTATTTCGCTAACTCACAATAATGGCTCTAGTCTATTGCGTATTAAATTTACTATTATAACTTGGGAAAAGGCTGAATTAAAAACAGTGCTCGGCGCGTCTTCTAATAATCCTTTATACTATAATAATAATAATAATAATAATTACAATGAATGTAGCTTCGGATGACGCATCATCACTTCTGAACAAACTGATTAACTCGACATTTTGGTCAAATATTTATTGCAAATCTTCTGAGGATATGGTTATAAGACTAATTTTATCGATTATGTTTAATCATAAAATAGTTTGTCGCATTTTCTGAACATAAATTGAACTTACAAACACATAACTTACTATAGTTTGAAGCACAAAACACAAACACCATAATTTGAGCACACTGCATAACCTCTATGATTATGATTACAAAATAACAGTGTGACTGTAATCATTACCAGTGTTACATAATCGGTAGTTACTGAAAACGAGGGTCCAAAGTAATCGCAATCCATCAGAACGTTTTGCTCAGAATCTTCAACTACCGTGAAGATTATCAATGACATGCTGACAAATTTTTGACTTATTCTATATCTACATTCCTGAATACAGAGTGATTCATAGTGAATGTCCCAATATCAAACAATAGTAATTAGAAACAGAAGTTTGCACCCATACCAATCAATACCACATAAAATAATTCACAGGACCATTAAATTCATGATGGTATTCATGATAAGTGTTCTTTGTACCCTTCTTTCAAGGCTCGAACGATATCTACAAGACAGTAAGGTACTTACACCATGAGTTGTGAAAATGGACAAAAAACGTTCACTTGGACGAATCTCATACATCTTCTACTGTTAGATCATGAAGGTTTTCGGTTTCCCATATGCTTACATGCAGTGGCGTATCCAGAAAGAAATGTCGTGGGGGTTTGGGAAATGACATTAGCGTAGTGTGTATAAAGCACCTGAACATTGTGGGGAAACACCCTGAACTTTGTAAGGGGGGAAACACCGAAGGGGTGTGAATGGTATTCCATATTTCCCATCAAAGGGGGGTTAGGAGGCTCCCCCGCCCCCGAAAATAATGAATAACTTTCAATTTGGTGCCATTTTACGCAATTTCCACTTAAAACTAAAATCCCATTCAAGTTTTTTTAGTGATCAGTAGACCACTTATTGCGATTTTACATTGCAATTTTCATAGGCTCGTGATTTTTGATCGGAAATAACAATAATAGAATGGGATGGAATATTTTTTTCTTCATTTATATGTTTGTGGATACAATTACAAATCATATGAATATGATTGGAAAAGAACAAAAGGCTTGGCCCAAAACAATTCTATTCCAACATTTTGATAATGAATAGCATGTCTAAAATAGAATTTAGTCATTCAATTGTTTCAAAAACAATAATTTTTGTAGTAGCCCGAACATACCTACTCATCATTATATGTCATGCTATAATTTTGGTTCCAAAGCAATTTCTTAACAAACTTCAACATCATAGACTTAGTTTTAACTCTATTTACAATTTTTTCATGATTTTACCTTAGTCCTCATGGGGGGGGGGGCATTCTACAAATATTGTGGGGATGTGTCCCCCCTGTGGAATCTGTGCATATTGATCATAACTGGGAAATTTTGGGAGTAGGCCTACTCTCTAGAATAAGTTGCGTGAGCATTGTTCAAGTGTTGAAGGATATGGACTACAATCTACAAACTATAGGCAGCCACAACAACCAACGACCAATCATAGCACTTCATCCACATTATATTGAACTCTATGTTAAGCTTTCAGTTCACTAGAGTAATATTGTGTAACAAATCAAATCGACAACAGAAACTAGTATCTCTAACTGTTCCAATAAATTTGTGATTTTGACAATATCAAGTGGTTTTCTTCCAGAATTATTATTCGGGATTTCTCACTTTATGGCAACATATTGAAGGAATAATAGAATAGAATAGAATATTTTTATTTGTCCAAGAACAATTACATGATTGCATGAGACATTGTCAAGATAGATTCAATTACATCTCAATATATTTCTATACAATATAAGTCATAATAACATCAAAGTATACATTTTTTAAAAGTCATAATACATTCAAATATTCACTTCTCATAGTACTCTTTCAAGCTGTAAAAGGGATTTTTGACTAGAAAATTGTAAAGTGCATCTTAAAACTTCAAAAACGGGAAATTTCTTATTTCTCGAGGAAGGTGATTGAAGAGTCTCAAACCTAAATTTACATGGCTTCTTGAGGTCTTTGATAACCGTATTTGTGGTATATGCAAATTTGCATAGCTTCTTGTAGTAGCAGGGTGTATATGTACAAACAAATAACTGTCATTACTCTACTTTTAATAAAAAGTGGCTTACAGTGGGCTCTCATCTCTGAATTGGTTATAATTCTAATTGCTTTCTTTTGTAATAACAAAACTTCTGGTACTTTTGCACATTTTCCCCGTAGAATAATACCATAATTCAATATAGAATGAAATAGAGCATAATAGACACTTATAAAATAACTTTCAGGTACATGGTATTTCAAAGTCTTTAACAAATAAATACCCTTTGAAAGCTTACTACATACTGAATCTATGTGGTCACCCCATGTCAAATGATTGTCAATCTGAACCCCCAGTAATTTAATTTTTCTCATATATTTTTCTGGAAACTTGGATCAATGAATAAATAGCATAATAAATGATCAATGAACTTGGTGTTCAATGAATAGATAGCCTCTTGTGTTTTTGACTCATTGATGACAAAACTATTAGCTTTGAACCATATGACAGCTTGATTCAAGGTTTCATTGGCAATCCTGTTTAAAGTTTGTAAATCTCTGTCAACAGAAAGAAAAGTTGTATCATCTGCGAACAAGATTGTTTTTGAAGACGTTATACTATTAGGAAGATCATTGACCATCACTAGAAACAACAGTGGCCCCAGTACTGAACCCTTAGGCACATCAAAATTAACATAGGAAGCAGATTATTTGTTTCCATTCACATAAACTATTTGCTATCTGTTATCCAGATATGACTTGAAAAAATTGAGACACTCTCCACGTATACCCAAGTGATTTAATTTTTGAAATAGAATTGAGTGATCTACACAGTTGAACGCTTTACTTGAATCGCATGCAGTAATTTGAGCTACATACTTATCCTCAAAAGCCTTTATTATATCATCGATAATAGTTAAAACTGCTCCTGTGGTATTTTTGCCTACTCCATAGCCGAACTGGGAACTACTTATCAAATTGAGACTGTCAAAGTAGGTACAGATTTGGGTCTTCACAATTTCTTCAAAAATTTTGCCAAAAATGGAACTATTGAGATTGGACGATAGCTTTTTGGTAATAACCTATCCCCACTTTTTTGAACAATGGTACCAGTCTTGATATTTTTAACTTTGATGGAAAAACTCCCTGTCTCAGGCACATATTGATGCAATAAGTAATTCGTACAACAATAGACTCACACACACACTTCAAAACCTGGTTGGAAATGTCAAATATGTCTTTCTCTTTGAATTTTTCATATTTTTTATAACTTTGTAAACGTCTGCACAAGAAACATCCCTCCATTTGAAATTGTTGTGTGGAGAAGGCAGGCGCTCCATGAAGTCCTTAGCTGTCAACTGAGGTCGCTCAATGCTGTCTCTTGCATCCTGGACTGAGAGGTAGTAGTTGTTGAACTCCTCTGGTGGAATCTCGATGCTTTGTGACTTGAAACCTCCATTCCTCACTTTGTTAACAAGGGTCCATGCAGCTTTTGACTTGTTGTCAGATTTTTCAATGTAGCCAGCATTATGATTGAGCTTTGCCTTATTCAGTTCATCCTTATAGATTTTTTTACTTTTTTTGTATGCCAATTGTGATTCATTGCTTTTATTTAGTAGAAAATAGTTCTGAAAGCCATCATAGTATTCTTCAATTCAGCCAATTCTGTGGTGTACCAATTTGATTTTTTTCCAGTTTTCCATGTCTTCTTACTTTCTTTTATAGGTATACTTCGGCATATTTCGTTGAATATTTTCCTCAAATATTTTCCTCCAATCCACTAACATCAATCTATTCTTCAACATATCAAGCCTTTTTAGTGATACATTTCTTGCAACCTTTTTTAATGAAGGCACCTTATCATTCATTGAATTATTTGAAAATGTCAAGTGGATACCAGAGTGGTCTGAAAAATTGAAATTCAGTATTTTCAAATGAATGTCTTGTTTGTCGACTGTGGTAATGACATTATCCAGACATGCTTTCTCTCGTGTAGGCAACATATTCAAGTAATCCATGTTAAATTCGCTTAGGAGGTTTTTGAACTTTTGCACACTGGATTGTTCTGTTGCTACATCAAAATGAGCATTGTAGTCCTCGCCAATAAATATTTCTCTCTTAAACTTGAATAGGTGAAAAGAAGATGCTCCAACTTTTCCATAAAGAGAATAGGGTCTCCTGATGGTGATCTGTATATGCTCACTAATATCACTTTGTACTCCTTCAGGTGAACAGCTGCTGCTTCAAATGTAAGTTCCTCGCATATCCAAGCTAAGTCAATCTCTTCATAGTTTAAATTAAGTTTCAAGTACACCGCTACTCCTCCTCTTGAGTGATCTTTTCTGCAGTAACTTGAGGCCAGGACATAGTTATATCAATCACCTTATATTCCAAAGCATCATTCCGCTTCCAGTGCTCACTAAAACACATTACACTAAAATCGTGCTGATCAGCCAAGTGGGAAAGAATGTTCAATTTTCCTGAGATTCCTTGTAAATTCAAAAAAAGAACTCTTTGCTGGTAGTCAGCATTCTCATTCAGAGCTGCATTAGTTTGTAATGGGCTACTAAAAATCTGGCTCTAATAGCGATACATTATTACCTATCACTTCACGTCTAAAAAATGTTTCCCATGTAAAGGAATAGCCTGCTCAGAAACACAATTCGTTTGTACTCCTGATGAAAAACTGTCTACAAAGTGTGTTATCTTCTGTGAAATTATTTTTTTCCCAATATAGTTAAGATGGATCCCATGAGTTGTATGAAACCGTCTGCCTACATTACTCACATCCAGGAATTGACAATTATTGAAATATTTACACAGTTTAGCAATCTCCGTATTAACCCTCTTTACCTCCTGATTGATGCATGACCAATCTACCAAGTCGTGAAGATGGAGTACAGAACAAACGATAACTTTCGATTGTCGAAGTTCTTGTAGTTTTTTTCGCAAATTTATCAAAAAAATCCTTCGCTTCATTTCTACCAACATCGTTTGTTCCACCCAGCAACACTACACAGTCGTCTGATCGAATATCAGCACAATTGTCTGGTTCTACATACTCAAATTTAGCTCCAGATTTGATGGTCCAAACAACTGAATAGTCACTAATCTTACTGATAATATTGTTCAAATTTCGTCCATGACTGTCTGCAAATATATGGATTCTTCCAAAACTTCTTTTCCGTTGTTCGTGAGATTTAGTAGTGTTTTCAACCTTTTTTTCAGTCAAATGTATTCTAGGAATTTTTTTCACCCCTATGTTCCCATTCAAAACATCACTGTTACTGTTCAATGAGTCATTATGCTCTGAATACTCATCCAAGCAGGAGAATCTATTGTTTGTCATTAAAGGAGAGGAAAAATTTGATATATTCAATTGTTGAGGTGACATTCCACTGTATCTCATTGAATTATTTCTCTTTGGAGAAGTCGTTATCCATTGCTCATTTTTAGATTTTAAAATACCGAGTTCCGTCTGTATTTTATTTAGTTTTTCTTCTTTTTTTAGACATACTTCACTCAAGTTGCTTTTCTGTTTACTGAGTTCATCATAAGCTTGCTTGAACTCTTTCATTTCTGATTGCATGAACTGAATAGTCTTATTTCAGTTATCTATTTCCTTTCTGAGCTCACCATTGGAAATATGTAGTTCACATTTTCCACAAAACCATTTTTCCTCACAGATTGATAGTCTTTGATACTCTATTTCATTAATAACAGCACATTCTATGTGGTACCAACTCTCACATATGTGCTCGCAAAAAACAGCAAGACAATCACCCGCAATTAAATTCATACACTTACCACACTTGGAATTCTTCAATCTTCGCTTCATTATCAATTGATAGTCTGTCCAACAGTTTTATAAAAGATGATAGAACTTGATGATAGATACAATAATGTTTGTTATAATGGTGATAGGATAGGAGCAACAGGAGAAAAAGGAAGCGCCAAGAGAGCGTTCATGGCTTGGTTTAGATGAGGAAGCTCCTGAGATCACAGGTAATAATGGAAAGATTAGAATGGGAGGATAACGGTGAATTTTCGAGAAAGCGAACTGAAAAAAAAAATTGTGATGATTATATTATGTATATGTAATTATCAAGAAGAAGTCGTCTTATTCTTCATTTAGTCAATATATCAGCAGCTGTAAGAAATCCTTCTCCGCAAAAGATAAGCAACTTTATTTTAAAAATTATCAGTTCTGATAACAAGACTCTTCCAATAACTCAATTTCAACTACTGTACTGCTGATAGATATTAAGGGAAATTCCTCAATATTGGTAAATTAGTCTACATAGAAGAAAGTTGCAGACTTGACTTATCTGTATTGGCTAGACGAGTATTCTTCCATTCAATACCTTTCTCAGACTTTCTCAGACAATAACCGGTGTTTAATCGAACTCACTGACACAAAATTTGCACTTTAAACTTTCAAAAACCCATATTAATTTGCTAAAAACAATAGAGCATACTTATAGAGCATTTACCGGTAGACTCCACGTCTACCACATAATGGTTTCACCTTTTGAAATAATGTTTGCTCGATCGCTCCAAATGATGTTTGACATGCCCTGAAAACTTCTCGAATCGTTATTATTTTCCCAATAATTGATATTATACAATGTAGTTGGTACCCAACTTGATACTCTCAACTTTTTGATACAAAGCCCATAGTATAAAAATACTGTGCATTAATTATTTTAAGTTATAATAATTGATATTCTCTCACCTGTTACCTATTCTCCTTTTCAGGCTATAATTGAAAAAAAAACTTCCAACTTTTTGATACAAAGCACATACTATAAAAATACTGTGCATTAATTATTTTAAGTTATAATAATTTTAAGTTATAATAATTGATATTCTCTCACCTGTTACCTATTCTCCTTTTTAGGCTATAATTAAAAAAAAACTTTCAACTTTTTGATACAAAGCACATACTATAAAAATACTGTGCATTAATTATTTTAAGTTATAATAATTTTAAGTTATAATAATTGATATTCTCTCACCTGTTACCTATTCTCCTTTTTAGGCTATAATTAAAAAAAAACTTTCAACTTTTTGATACAAAGCACATACTATAAAAATACTGTGCATTAATTATTTTAAGTTATAATAATTGATATTCTCTCACCTGTTACCTATTCTCCTTTTTAGGCTATAATTAAAAAAAAACTTTCAACTTTTTGATACAAAGCACATACTATAAAAATACTGTGCATTAATTATTTTAAGTTATAATAATGATATTCTCTCACCTGTTACCTATTCTCCTTTTTAGGCTATAATTAAAAAAAAAACTTTCAACTTTTTGATACAAAGCACATACTATAAAAATACTGTGCATTAATTATTTTAAGTTATAATAAATGATATTCTCTCACCTGTTACCTATTCTCCTTTTTAGGCTATAATTAAAAAAAAGACTCTCAACTTTTTGATACAAAGCACATACTATAAAAATTCTGTGCATTAATTATTTTAAGTTATAATATTGATATTCTCTCACCTGTTACCTATTCTCCTTTTTAGGCTATAATTAAAAAAAAACTTTCAACTTTTTGATACAAAGCACATACTATAAAAATACTGTGCATTAATTATTTTAAGTTATAATAAATGATATTCTCTCACCTGTTACCTATTCTCCTTTTTAGGCTATAATTAAAAAAAAGACTCTCAACTTTTTGATACAAAGCACATACTATAAAAATTCTGTGCATTAATTATTTTAAGTTATAATAATTGATATTCTCTCACCTGTTACCTATTCTCCTTTTTAGGCCATAATTAAAAAAAACTTCCTGTCTACTGTCTGAAGATACTAAGAGATTGGATGTACAGTTCAATTTACTTACAGAAAGCATTGAAATTGGAATATAGAAAACTGCTGCTGTTATTCAAATTTCAAGATAAGAAACACTCTCGGAGAATATAATGGCGGAGCATACAGAGGGATGGCGGCTATTGGTGAATGCCCTATGCTCCAACCGGAGTTACAGGAATTAAGCTAAGTAAGTCAACACTCTCAGAATGATTAGAAGACCATTTCTGTGAATAATTGGTTATTGTAATAGCTGAAACGTGAGTATTGTCCCCGTAACTTATTTTGTTAATTAAATGGTATGCATAGATAGATGCGAACAGTGAAGGATTCTTATAATCAGTCAACAATCATCCAATGATAGAGTACTCTTGATGACTCTTCACTTATGATTTATTCAGAATTGAATTCATTCTTAATTACTTGGACTGGGCAGTCTCGTATCAGAAATTAATGTACTTGGAGACATCATCAATCAACCTCAGATAATGTTCATGGTAAACATTGGTTATATGCACAGCACGTAGCTCAACTATTAGTTACGCTACAAGTGAACAATACATTATTAACTCAACAGAAGTTATCTGATTAGTGTTGAGGCCCAAACTCACATTGAACGTGTGACGCTGAATTTTGATGCTTATAAACTCACAAGTTAAACTATAACTCAAGTGCTAACGTAAACATAATGCCCAAGTAGGCCAATATGGAAATTCGGAACATAGAGATAGGGAAACAGTGTTGAAAGTTATTCACTCAGATCAAGCCTTTCCTGCTAATAGTGTTTGTTGGATAGCTCTCCCTTCAGTCCTCTCTGAACTACTGTAGTTTCTGTAATATAGTATTTTCCTTCAGGCCTCATTTATAATAGAAGATTTTTTCACGAGTTTCCAGTTGCTTTATTTCAGCTAATTCTACCCTCTAACTAACTAATTTATTTCAGCGTTTCTTTTAGTTATCTTCTATATTTTATAGGAAAAGATCATATCAGCAAATAGAAATGAATTTTGTATGCTATCTGGACACTACTTCAGATAAAATTAAGTTTATCCGAATTATTCTATTCCTCATTGTTTCTCCTATCTTCATATGGAAATTACACTGACACTAGGCTCAGCCTACAGCTCAAAAAGCCCCTCGATTTGTTCAAAGAGCTTTCCATCATACTTATTTAACTGCTTGAAGGCTGTTTGTGAATGATATGGGGCAGATGTAATTTCGACTTATTGTGAATTTTTTGAAACATTCGTGAGCCAACAGAGCTACTATTGTTGCTCTGTTCTCAGTTGCACTCTGATTCCAAAATTTTTAATAATCATTACATTTTTTTTTTCATTTTTTTGAAACACGAGCCAAATTTTTTATTTCAAGGTGCTGAATCCGAATCTTAAATTATAATTCTCCTATCTCCATTTTTACGTGATTTAGGTATTTGATGAGAGATATTTATCGAAAATGTCTGCTCGGATGCCTGGAGAAAATTGCTCCCTGAGGGATTCAAAATTTTCCGATTGCGAGCACAGTTTTCTTGGAACATCGGCTGGCAGAAACACAGATGTCGGTGAGAACACCCGTATTGTTCAAACCGGCGACAGATCTTTTTAAATCCATCCATCCACAGACTCTGCAGAGCTGCACATTTTGGTCTGAACATTACTTAGCAATCTCTGATAAGCTGAAAGCACAACGTTCACGAAGATATCGTGAGTAGCTCAAAATGCTGTCTAAGGCCCGGTTGCACAGCAGTCGGTTAAATTTTAAGCGTGATTAATTTCACGAGAGCCAATCAGAAAAGGCTTTCGGAAAATAGGCTTCTCTGATTGGCTCTCATAAAATTAATCACGATTAAATTTAACCAACTTTTCTGGAAGCAGCACTAAGAATTAAAATGTTGTATTGAGAAAGTATACACACTGAGCAAAAATAATACTCATGAAATGTTATTTTTTTCTTTAGGGCTGCTGTTGAATATGAATAACTAGAGACCCCCTGGGTTGAAGAACTAGATCATGAACTATTGTTGTATTGATCTCTGAGATTAGCAACTTGTAATTATAGGTACAGAGTTGGTGAGAATTATTATGTAAACAGCTAAATATATCTTCTACAAGTGTGATATTACAGTAGGAGGTTAAAAACTTTCTGTAAGGTTAAAAAACTTTCTGGATGTTAAAAAACTTTCAGTAGGAGGTTAATAAAAAACTTTCTGTCGCTTCAAAACTTTTCTCGCCATTTTGGATCCAACTTCACTTTGAATCCAACTTAATTTTTTCAAATGGGAAGGTGGTCATGTGATACATGATTCCGATACAGAATTTCAAAGGAAAATTAATGGCGAAACCCGCACATCAATATTCCAAACCGTTTCAATGATCTCGACATTTAAAGGTACCTACTAAATACTAATAAATGATACAAAAATGAAATTAATGAGTACGGTACCTATACATTGAATAATCAAGTGTTAGTGAACACTAATAGTAGCTTCTTCTCACATTTGAACACTTTGATTCTTTGAACAAAAAAATTGGTCTACAGATAGAAAAAATTGGTGTATGTTACAGACAGACAGACGTTAACGGAAGCAAGTTAATATAGAACTCATAAATTAATGTTGTGTATTATTCAACTGGAATCTTGTGTCGGTGCATAAAGTTTGTTTGTCTGACAGTCTGTGTGACAACTGCCAAATACAGTAATAGCATCAGCTTCTTTGAATGAACGGAAAAATTACAGAAATAGCAAAACACATTTTTTTCTTATGCCCTTCCAATGTTATTTTTATATCCTGAAAAAGGAAGAAGGATTCAATCAATTTTGTTGCCAACGAACTTGACCTGTGAAAAGGTTCGAAGAATTCGTGTTCAAAATTTCAAGCTGATAGATCAGTTCTCTCTAAAGTTCTTGTCAAACATACAAACAGACATAAAACGACTTTTGGCTCGTCTAGTAAGTCAAAAGTGAGAACTTCGCTAATACTTGTTCAAAGATTAATATAAATCTAATAGAATAGCCATATCAAGTGACAATTGCATCATTTATAGCCGAAACATGTTCTGACTAAGCAATTTTAAAAAAGGTACTTAGATTTCTATTCTTATTTATCATAAAAAATGGTACTGTATGTTTGAAAAACATCCTTGCAGAGATTTCAGGATAGGTTTCCCATACCAGAAGAATAACAATCATCCGACTAAAATTATATATTTGTTTGTTCGATGGAATTGAGAAAAGTTTTATGTCGACGAGAATCAAGTTGGAAAACATTTTTTTGAAAAATTGCTTGGAACTTCCTCACTATTCTCCACGACTGTGATTTATGGCAAGGGTTCGATCGGCTGACATTGGGTGACAAAGTAGTTTATGAAGTAGCCAGTAGAGAGCAGTTAACTTCATTTTGTGCTGCAGTATCTTCATAATGTTCCACTAGATGTCGCTAGCTGTTGTTGTCGGTTGTCTCCGTTTCGGTGAAACTCAAAGTGGATAACACAGATTTTGGTAAGTGCAATCTCTGATTGAAAAGAAAACAATAATTTGATAACAAAGCTATCAACTTCGAAGCATTTCAGTGTTATGCCTTTTTTAATGCTTCTATAATCAAACAGAATTCACGATTTTATTCCTATTTAAGTTTCATTTCTAACAAAATCAATACCATAAACTTAGGTTATGTTGGACATGCGTCCCCAGACCCTACTAGTGCTAGATATAGATCACACCACTTGGCTCAAATTTTGAAAAAGCGTCCCATGTGCTTAGCTTTGGTTCTGTTTTTTACTCTTAATTGTAATCAGACTGCTACAAATAACAAGTCAGACAGGGATTCATACTCGTAATAATTGTTTTCTAATTTCTGAGAGTCAATCAAATAAGCTGGGTCTTGTGCTTCCAGCTAAGGGCTAACCAAATATCCGGGTTGCCAGATTGTATGAAAACTTTCACATGCACGCCATTATTGCTTAGTGTATTCAATGTTACAACATGGTTTTCACATCGAATATATTCATTCAAATAATTATGGAAGTCCAGATTCCTCACAATGACATTATTTATTGTTAAGTTAAATATGATTTTCATGTACAATTGATTTTTTCTGCTTGATTGATTGGTATTTTTAATTATAAATATCTCTGGAACAATTTGATATATCAATGTAAGGTTTTCGCCATCCACTTTGACTTCAAATTTTGTATCCAAATCATGTGTGTAATGGCGTAATTATTATTGGTAATTGGGGTAATATTAGGTATGGTATTGAGCTGGTATTATAGGGTTGTGAGAACAACCCTAGACATCATGTTAACAATTTATAATGGGTCGCTTGGCTTGCGAGAGGTTGAATTGATCTAATTCTATAACTCATGAGAAAGGAACTATATTTTGAAAGAATAAACAAAACAGATTATATTTTGGAGAACTAAGTAATCGATTTAATAAATTGTAACTCAAAACGAAACTGGAAACTTGAATAAAATAATATTAAGAAAACTTTTCATACTAACAATAGAATAATTACAGGATTTGCCTTCAATAGAAAAAATATGAATAATATAATTATAATAATAAAATTAATAATATTAGCAACTCACTGAACCAGGAAAATGTGTCTCGGAACAGAGGAGTAGAGCCGGGCCCGATTATCTGCTGTAGATAGTTCCAGGTTCCGTCCTCGTAACCGACTGCCAAGAGGCATATATTTTTCAGTCCAATTTTACTTGTCATGAATTTTCACCGTCGTCGACACTTTTAATTTTTTAAACAATGGATGCTCTCGGATTGTAAAAATTAATGTCAAATAATCGGCTACATTACATGTGTATGTATATAATATGAAAAATTGTCAAAAGAATGAACATTATTCGTAATTGAGGGATCGACAATTTCGATCTGACCTAACAGTCCATTTTAAATAGTAAAATAATTTTTCTATAATTTAATGATAAATGAATATTGCATCTGTACTATTATTAAGTGAAAATGATTACAACTGAACAGAAAGAACAAGTTAGCCTATTGCTATTGCATCTCCACGATTACAACCATCCGTATTACAACTAAACAGAAAGAACGAGCTATTGCATCTATTCCGAGTACCTTACAAACAATTGTATCAAAACTCAACAGGAAGAGCAGCTAGTCATTGCATTTATTCCGAGTACAACCACTTGTATACGAGATTACATTAAATATGTGCAATAAGTTATGTAGTTACTATCTAAGTTCTAGGAAACTAATACGAAAATGAGATCAAGTCAAAACACCCCCTAATTCACTATGGAAATGATTCAAGTGAAAATTCACTGTAATCGCAGAATTAAAAAGAATAATATGTCTGCTTACGTCTGCATGTAGATGTTTTATCTCTGTCTGACTGCATACGTGTGTCTGTTACTGTGTGCGTTCGCCTCAAGGCATCTATGATTTATAATAAGAATAAAAGTTTTCCCAGATAATCTGATCAATCCAAAAGAACACCTAAAATGGAATAAAAAACTAGAGGTTTCCCAGTTGTTTCTTGTAAGTATATGTGAATGTTTTTTGTGATTGTTTTGGTGCTTTGTCAGTTGAGTGAGTTTTGTGAGAAAGAGACATCGGTTTGAAGAATGAGCGCAGGGGTTCACAAAATAACTCGTCCAAATTTCTCCGTTAATCTATACTTATAAAATTCTTATCCTACTGACTCACTGATCACGATTTCTGGAATCTACTGGATGGATTGCAACAAAACTTAGAATATAGCTTCCTTATACGTCCTAGGTGCTCACTAAGAAATCTTTTGTTCGATATTTCAACTCTAAACCTAGCTCCGCAGTGCAGGCTGGATGCTTGTCTGACTCGGACTAGGCGCTGAGACAGCAAATAATAGCAGCGTTGGTGGGAATGCGAGCGGCCGCAGTAAACCTAGGTTAAAGCTAGCTCCGCAGTGCAGGCTGAATGCTTGTCTGAATCGGACTAGGCGCTGATACAGCAAATAATAGCAGCGCTGGTGAGAATGCGAGCGGCCGCAGTAACATCTTTCACCCAGCAATGGTCGGCGTAGTTCCGCCTAGCGGACAGACGAAAGATCAATCCAGTCGGTTATTTGATCCCCCAGCAAGGCTCAGCCAAGCAGCCGAGACAATAGAACAATGGAGTGACGGTCTTATTCGCGTTCATCAGCAGTTTTCTTTCTCACGATTATTTTGATTTTTGTACTACCTATAATCAATGATAACTCCAGTCACCAGTTAAAAGTTTCACCAGAAACGTGGTGTACTATCATATTAATGACTTTTCATGATGATTTTTAATTATTTAAAAACATTGTTGACATTCTGAGCCTTCAGGCTAAACTTGGGGTCGCTGAGAACGAATCTGCAATCAGAATTTCTCTATCACGAAAAATAACGAAAAAACCCAGCTGTTGATCTGCCGTTAACAGACATCCTGCAATGCGGCCGAAACACTTCCAAACCAGACACCCATCTCAAATGACAACAACGCCAAGCTGTGAGAAACCATCCTGCACTGCGGCGCTAGGTTTAGGGTGGTTTTTAGGGTTTAAAGTTCGTCTTTTAGCATGTATATTCTTCTTCCACAATCTCTTAATTATAATTGAATTGACCATATCATATGTTACTATAGAACTATAATCTAGAGAGAGTACCTATTCGGAACAGTTGATAACTGGCGACCAATTAATAATTTTGTCAGGTTGGCATTGAATTGAGATTATTTCATTTGGTTTGCACCAAGTTGAAGAATCAATTAAAATGCATTCATCGAGAACAAATTGATTGGGCACTGCTGCTTCAATCAGAGCTATTCCTGGGAGTATTGTTAATTTTTATTTTTCATATAACAAACTTTTATGACGGGAGTTGCTTCTATCAATTGATCCTATTCTATCAAGACTAATTTTGTTTGTATATCCGACAGATCGCGAAAACTGCTTAAAGGGGTATTTTAAAAACTTCAGAAGTGTCCGTTGTGGAATCTGTTTGTAAAGAATGAGGAAATTCGGCCAAAATTTAACTTGGGCGAAAGAAAGGGGTTATTCATCAAAACGGGCCAAATAGCTGTTGTTGCTTTTCCTAATGTGAAAATATCCTGCATAGAAGTAAGGCGCTTTTCCCATGAATCAATTATTCCCAAAAATTGATTGTTTTACCAAAAAAAATATAAGGTAGCTTTCGATAAAGATATTGGAGAATATGTATAACAGTTCGTTGACTGTCAGTATTCCTCATTAATAGCATCAATGCTCCCCTTTCAAACAATGCTGACACATTGATGTGAATCTTACTATAATCTGGTTACTTTAGATCAGATGAAGAAAATAATGTTGATGATCGCTACTGTTTCAATTTCAATCATGTTTGACATTTCCGCTTTTGATGCCAGTTGTTATTATTATATGAAAGAAGCTCCCATTGAATGAAATCATAATCATTGAAGTCAATAATTATACTTATAAAATTCTTATCCTACTGACTCACTGATCACGATTTCTGGAATCTACTGGATGGATTGCAACAAAACTTAGAATATAGCTTCCTTATACGCTAGGTGCTCACTAAGAAATCTTTTGTTCGATATTTCAACTCTAAACCTAGCTCCGCAGTGCAGGCTGGATGCTTGTCTGACTCGGACTAGGCGCTGAGACAGCAAATAATAGCAGCGTTGGTGGAATGCGAGCGGCCGCAGTAAACCTAGGTTAAAGCTAGCTCCGCAGTGCAGGCTGAATGCTTGTCTGAATCGGACTAGGCGCTGATACAGCAAATAATAGCAGCGCTGGTGAGAATGCGAGCGGCCGCAGTAACATCTTTCACCCAGCAATGGTCGGCGTAGTTCCGCCTAGCGGACAGACGAAAGATCAATCCAGTCGGTTATTTGATCCCCCCAGCAAGGCTCAGCCAAGCAGCCGAGACAATAGAACAATGGAGTGACGGTCTTATTCGCGTTCATCAGCAGTTTTCTTTCTCACGATTATTTTGATTTTTGTACTACCTATAATCAATGATAACTCCAGTCACCAGTTAAAAGTTTCACCAGAAACGTGGTGTACTATCATATTAATGACTTTTCATGATGATTTTTAATTATTTAAAAACATTGTTGACATTCTGAGCCTTCAGGCTAAACTTGGGGTCGCTGAGAACGAATCTGCAATCAGAATTTCTCTATCACGAAAAATAACGAAAAAACCCAGCTGTTGATCTGCCGTTAACAGACATCCTGCAATGCGGCCGAAACACTTCCAAACCAGACACCCATCTCAAATGACAACAACGCCAAGCTGTGAGAAACCATCCTGCACTGCGGCGCTAGGTTTAGGGTGGTTTTTAGGGTTTAAAGTTCGTCTTTTAGCATGTATATTCTTCTTCCACAATCTCTTAATTATAATTGAATTGACCATATCATATGTTACTATAGAACTATAATCTAGAGAGAGTACCTATTCGGAACAGTTGATAACTGGCGACCAATTAATAATTTTGTCAGGTTGGCATTGAATTGAGATTATTTCATTCGGTTTGCACCAAGTTGAAGAATAAATTAAAATGCATTCATCGAGAACAAATTGATTGGGCACTGCTGCTTCAATCAGAGCTATTCCTGGGAGTATTGTTAATTTTTATTTTTCATATAACAAACTTTTATGACGGGAGTTGCTTCTATCAATAATTGATCCTATTCTATCAAGACTAATTTTGTTTGTATATCCGACAGATCGCGAAAACTGCTTGAAGGGGTATTTTAAAAACTTCAGAAGTGTCCGTTGTGGAATCTGTTTGTAAAGAATGGGGAAATTCGGCCAAAATTTAACTTGGGCGAAAGAAAGGGGTTATTTATTAAAACGGGCCAAATAGCTGTTGTTGCTTTTCCTAATGCGAAAATATCCTGCATAGAAGTAAGGCGCTTTTCCCATGAATCAATTATTCCAAAAAATTGATTGTTTTACCAAAAAAATATAAGGTAGCTTTCGATAAAAATATTGGAGAATATGTATAATAGTTCGTTGACTGTCAGTATTCCTCATTAATAGCATCAATGCTCCCCTTTTAAACAATGCTGACACATTGATGTGAATCTTACTGTAATCTGGTTACTTTAGATCAGATGAAGAAAATAATGTTGATGATCGCTACTGTTTCAATTTCAATCATGTTTGACATTTCTGCTTTTGATGCCAGTTGTTATTATTATATGAAAGAAGCTCCCATTGAATGAAATCATAATCATTGAAGTCAATAATTATACTAAGAAAGCAATTTGTTTGAATATGAGTGTGTTTGTCAATAATTTATGTATCCATGTCGGACAGATCTCGAAAACGGCTCCAACGACTTTGATTAAATCAGGAATATATTGTGCTTGTGACAAAAAAACATTATTTTGGAACAGGTCTAACCCTGGGAAAATTCGTTGAACTACCAAGAGAATGGATTATTGGTCCCTCAAGTAGCAGCTGATCAGAAAAAAGTTTTTCATAGTCTGAAAACGTAAGAAAGTGTGAGCAAATAAAAAACATTATAATAGCTGTAGTTGAGTTAACAAATTTGGCACATCTGGAAGAATAGGTTCAGAAAGTGACCGGATGATAACAAAATAAATTTAAAATCGATCTCTCCAAACATATGGTAGTTGAATTTAATGTTCATTGTGAGGTGATAAAAATGTGACTAATTTCTTCAGCTTCTGTTGTATTGGTTCCTCTGTTGCTCTATGTTTGTACGCAGCCATGGCCTTGAGAGAGAGAGTTGCACTGTCTGTTAATTCATAATCCAGACTCAATACCACGAGAACCAATCTGAGAAGCCTTCTATTGAAAAAACCCTGCTCTGATTAATTCTCATGAAATTTAATCCTGATTGAAATTGAACATGCTTTTGTGCTACTGGGCCTGATATTTTCATGTTTCAAAATCAGCTAAAGACGAAATTGAAAAAAAAAACATAATATTCCATCAGCTGCTCCTATTTCTTTTCATGATGTTATTACGACACAAGACAAACCTATTGATATTGATAGATAACAAGTAAATTCTAAAGTTGTCAATTTAGATAGAAATTAAATATTGAGTTACATGTTAGTTTACATTCAAATTTTCTTCCCTAAGCTTTTGGTTTCAAGCTGAGATCAAGGTAAAAAATCATTAATGTTAGTCAATAATCAAAGCGATTGAATAAACTCTATTCAGATTTATGCGAATTCACATTAAAATGATCCCACTTTAATATTTATGGTTGTAGAGTTTAGGACATGTGAAATCAGCCACAATAAATGTTATACTATTATGAATGGACTCGTATGTATGGATGGACTTCCATGGAAGAAAGAATCAGTGGATTGGCTGCTTTTACACTTTTGTATAAGTGAAACAAAAAGTAAGCGACAGACTATGCCAAAAATTCCAGAAAAATTTTGTAGGATATGGGGCGGGGTTTAAGCCCCGCCCCATATCCTACAAAATTCGCTGCAATTAGACTACTCTTCTACAGAGCACTTCCAACACATCAATTGATTATTTGAATGATTTGACTTAATAATTTTTATGCCAAGTTGTGGCCTAATCTCAAAAACGATTATAACAATTTTGGTGGGACTTAGATTATAAATGTTTCACAAAAATAATTTTATCTTTTAATTCCCGGAGCGAAGCACGGTTGCCCTGCTAGTTTCTTATAATATTGCTTACATCAATACTCACTGCAATACTCACAAGTGGATTTAATTTTGATTCATCAGTCAACTTACAACAGCTGTTATCATACGAAACTGACAAATTCTGGGAATATATCCAATAATGTAGAGCCAGTCGATTTGTGAAGGCGGTCTGGTTCGTAGTTCGTAGTTGACAACATTTTATTGCATATATTTCATGTACAGTACATACCACAAGCGAGAATGACAAAAGCGAAGCACACTTGGATAGCAACAGAGATGCTCGAATTTATTTCAACAATTTCATGAATGTATTTTGACTGGTCTCGACTGTTTGACAAGGCAGGAATGTTGGAATGTCAGCAAAAACGATCGTTATCATTTTGTGCACTCTGCAGTCCAAACAGATTTCAATATTTATCGATTCGTATGATATGGTGACATTTTCCAGCGAACGTCAACTTGTCTGATATGTGTTTGATTTGTATCGTTCAATTCTCACTTATCGATAAGGATAAACTACTAGATTTAAGTGCAGTGAATTACTAAGTATAGAATCTGCTAGTTCTACCGTAGAGACACCGTACATTGAGATCATCATATGCATTCTTTTGCTCATTCTATGGTTCCACAAACATAAAAGACAATAAAACTATAAAGCTAATTACTGCAAAATGGCACTCAATCACTCATCAACAGAACTAGAAATCTACGGGATAAAAAACGTTCAAATAAATAACTTGGTAGATATGATAAGTTGGATTTCTCTAGATAAGCATTTTGAACAGATTTGGAGAAAATCCAATGATACGCCCAAAATTTGCGTTTTTCTAGCATTTTTGCTTTTTATCAGATTGACCAAAAAAAAAAATGAACAAAGAATGTTCAAACTAAATACAGAAGCTTAGTTACAGTGTGAAAATGTTCTATTAGGAGGACTTTAATAAATAATGCCGAAGATAAAGCCCTAAATAAGAGTTTTTTCAGCGTTTTCCTGTGTTTCTCCTACTTTTTTCTGCGTTTTATTATTTTGCTTCAAGAATAATTAATGATGAGCAGGAAAAAAGTTGAAATTCAGTTGAAACTGTTGAAATTCAGTTCAGAAGAAGTAAACTTGTTGAACACGAAGTGTTTTGAGATATACACAGAATTACCGTTTCCTACGTTTTCTCAGCCTTTTCAAAACCTCATTGACAGAAAACGTTCAAAATTGATACTGAGAGGCTATTGAAATCTGTTATGAGAAGACTTAGATATTTCGTCAAAGATCTTCTAGCTAAACCGGCGTTTTCCAGCGTTTTTCTGCATTTTCCTGTGCTTTTTCACCTTTTTCGATAATTGATACAAAATATTTGAATTTGGTACACAGGTTTAGCTGAGGTTGAGAAAATTCGTATTAGAATAGCTTCAAAATAATGCCAAAGATACGTCCAAAACCGGTGTTTTTAAAACGTTTTTCTGCGTTTTCCCAGCTTCTCAGAGACCATATTGCAGAAAACGTTCAAATTAGGTACAGAGGTTCAGCTATAGAGGCAAAAAATCTTATGTTGAGATGAATGCCCAAAATTGGCGTTTTCCTAAAGTTTTCGGCTTTTTATTATCTTATTTTCAGAAACTGTTCAAATTTGGTACACAGGTGTATCTAATTATTTTTTGGGGTTTTAGTAAGTATTTCTTGGGTTTTCAGGAACTACTCGACTTTAGAGTGTAAACAAACTCGATACACAGGTTCAGCTTAGGTTATAGCGGTGCTAAATCAGAGTCTCCAGTTTTGCAATGAGTTTCTACATTTCCCAAGTGAATTCATACTTGAGAAGTGTGTAGACATAAAAATAACTGAGTGATCAATGATCATCATGCATATTATGTCTGATGTGATTCTTCGATGCTATCTAATAGTAATAAATTAATATTAGTTCGAAATAGAATCATTAAAAAATTTGGCACTTGTGAACGACCCGATGAGACGAACATATCGTGGTTTGAAAAAGTAGTTGAGTCATATGAAGCTGAAAATTAGGTGTTTTTCACAATACAAGGAGCATTGATGTCAGGTGTACCTGGAAATCTATATGAGATAGAGCGCTCTACTTGATCTCAGATTGTAGAGCATAAAAATACGCTCAGAGGGATTTTGAATTAAACATACAAATGGTAACAATCGATAGATATTGTCGATCAAAAACCAAAATTAATCAAAATTGATTTTTTCTTAAAATTTCACTCATTTTTGAAAAATCATAACTCAGTACTCATTGAAGATAGAGAGTTCCGAATGATCTCATTTTATTCAGAATTTTTTAATCTAAAAAAAGGCAAGAGCAAATTTTTTTCTGGTTACGAGATTTGGCAGAAATAGCTTAAAACTGGTAAATGAGCCGAAAATACGAGGTTTTCAGGCCACTCTGTATCTAGCACAGGGAAAATTTGCATGAAGAAATTGGTTCTGGACTTCTCATATGTACCCAAATAATATTGTGACGTTTTCAACAGGGTTGGTTTGGGATTTATTTGAGTGGAACTAGAAACGGAAATTATACTGAAATTTATTGAAATAATCTAAACTAATACTCTATGGCACAGACTAAACGAATATTTACAGAGACATAGAAAACAATAATTGCTAGATTATAAGACCCACCACGATATTAAAATTACTACAGTACAATCAAAAGTCCACCGATTCACACTGAAAATAAACTAACTCTCTAGCAGAACAAATTTCTGATTTCTTCAACTCTTAAAAGATTAACAAACACTGACAGATTAAACTGACACCAACACTTCCTTTGCTGAACACAGAGTCCACTTCGTCAAAACACTACACTTTTACCGTTCGTTCACACACCGCTTGTCTTCATTCACCATAAACTCAATACTGCCTCACATGTCCAAGTTGTCCCTCTTTAATACTGCGAACTTTCTAGATCATTCCAGAGACGTTCCCTTGTTTACCACCTGTCAATCAAGCTCCATAGAATGTACTCGAATTCTCCAGAAGCCTCAAACCTTCCACTTGTTAATAGGTGTGAGTGAGATGGAGTGAGAGGAACAGAGAGGGAGATTGGCTGGCCGCATTCAGCTGGAGACAATGTGACTCCTGCCCTTTGTTCTATCTTCTCGAACTTTCGCCCATACCCCCTGCCCAGCACCTTCCTGTTCCTAAGCTATTTGTTGCAATATATTAGAAAATCAGAACTACAATATAAATTGCAAGCACACCCCCTTCTTTATGTCTATATTGACTAAACTTATATGATTTTATTTCCAGAGATACTTTCACTTTTTCCAAATAAATTTCAAGGTAGAATGCCAGTCCAGCACTGTCGTGAAAAGAAAACCAGGATGCCCTACCAAATCTTCCAAAGTTTCTGGTAGAATCTGGGAGGGTTAATGGAGAGAGATGAGTGTTCTGGGGTGACGGTAAAAAATCAGAAACTAATTATTTTGAAAGCACAGGTAATGGAAAGATTGCCAAGGATGTGCTGATAAATTGATAACTGAGGAAATGGAGGAAAGTCATACTTTAGCGTCAGGAAGGGGATAAGGTTTTTGAAAAGCGGAATTGAGGAATGAATGCTGCTGATTGCGCGACTCGAACATCAAATGATGATTGAGGAGACGAAGAAGATAATAAACACAGATACAATCATACATCCAATCTAAAGACTTTATATAAAAAAAATCATCTATTCGGGTCTATTTCGGGTTGTGATAGTGAGCTGACAACAGTTAAATACGGCGTTCCACAAGGATCCGTTTTGGGCCCTATATTGTTTTTAGTCTACATAAATGATTTGTTTTCTCACACATTTTTTGGATCAATTACATCTTTTGCCGATGACACAGCCCTAGCGTATTCTGCTAAAAATGAAGAAGAACTGCATGAAATGATGCAGCTGGATTTGTTTGATTTGCGATGCTGGTTCAACTGTCACAAACTAGCACTAAATGCGAGCAAGACTTCCTATATAAACTTTTCATTATCATCACCATTTAGTTTCACTGATCCTGTCAGGTATCATCAGGTCGGTTGCAGATCTGTGAGTTGTGACTGTGAGGTAATTCAACAATCTGACTCTATTAAATATCTTGGGCTAATATTGGATCAAAGTCTAAATTGGGATTTGCATGTGAATAAAGTAAAAGGGTACCTCTTATACTTGGTTAGGACTTTCTATCAACTGCGTCAATTCTTCCCTGTAAATATTCTTCGTTTAATGTATTTCTCTTTCTTCAATAGTAGGCTGGAATACGGAATCTCATGTTATGCATCTACATTCATGTCTCATTTTAAAAATCTTATAGTCCTACAAAAATCAATTGTTAGAATAATGTTTGGAGCTAATAGACGAACGCATACTTTCCCAATATTCAGGTTTTTTGGAATTCTACCTTTCAGATACATGTATGTACTGGAAGTTTTATCTTTGTTTTATAAAATGAGTGGGGATAGGAATCAAATGGGGAATCTTGAACAAAATCAGCAGATAACTAGGCAAACTACAAGGATGCTAATCAGACTCCCCAAACCAAACAGCACTACCTTCCAGAGATGCTTTTTATTCCTTGGACCTAAATTCTTCAATATTCTCCCAGATGAGATTAGAAAGCTACAGAGTCTCAAGAAATTCCTAAAACAAACGAAGAGTTGGCTATGGCTTCATTCACCATTAGAAGTAGAAGACTTATTCATAGTAGTAAGCTGAGAAACACATGGTGCTAATATCTAATCCATTATTGAATATGAATTTCAGTGTAGTATGGTCTTTTTACTGTAGTTACTTCTGTATCCTTTAAAGTTTAACCTTTGCTTTGAGCTTTGATCTGCAAACATTGTTTTATTTATCGCTGTTATGTCTCATCTTTTATTTTTCATTTTTTCCCCTCTCTTGTCATGAATTATGTTGAAAAAAATTATACTGGTGATTCTTCCTCCCATTTTTTCGCAGTTTTAACTACATTTCATAATATAAGTATATTTAAAGAGAGGAAATGCTACAATCAATCAATAAAATTACTTGATGATGGTGATTGAATGTGTGTGTGTTTGTGTGTGTGTGTGTGTGTGTGTGTGTGTGTGTGTGTGTGTGTGTGTGTGTGTGTGTGTGTGTGTGTGTGTGTGTGTAGGCTTTTTTCTCCTCCTATATCCGATTAAACCTCAACTCCTGCTCACGGACAAGTGCTTCATGAAGCACTTTGTGAGCAGTTATTGTTCACATTAATATTATATTATATATTATTATATTATATTATATACTATTACTTACAATCTATTATTAAATTTTAGATGGATTATTGTTGTATTTGTCAAGCTAGACTCTATTTGGTTTCTGTATATGTATTTATGAGTGTGAATAAATTTGAATTTGAATTTGAATTTGAATTTGAATTTATTTTATGTCAATATCCCAAATGAGGGTTTATGCACACCATCTATAGACTCGTATAGTTTCCATAGACATATAACAGTCATAATAGATTGAGTTAACCCATTATTGAATCCAATTACATAGAATGTTCCGTCCATTTCTCATAAACGTTCATTTCTGAAGCCGACTCTGACTAAACCAAAACTTTCATGGTACTCGCAGTGAGGCATTGCCGACTTTGGAAGTTGTTAGCGAATTGGGAAGTAGTGTCTCAACTCTCAGCATCCCAACTTTCTCTTCAATTCATTCCATATTGAATCTTTGTACTTGAAACTAGCACACACCACCTCACTGTTATAGCTGGTGTGTTACTGGATAAGGATGATTATGATGATGATGATGAAGATGACGAGAGAGAAGGAAGGACATGGAGATGGAGGAGAAGAAAAAAAGGAGAATAAGAATGAAAAATTCACTTTTCTAGTACTTATTCTCCTAGTAATTCTCTCGAACAACAATTTTTTATTAATTCTCCAGCTGCAGTAGCAACCTCAAGTGGAGAACTTCGTTTAATATTGGCCAATTTTCTGCCATGAAATTTCACATCCTTAATTAGTTTGAGAGTTTGCATAGCCTACTCGGGGTGCTCAAACGAGTGATAACGACAAGATTCCATGCGTCTTCCAACACTTATTATTCCTTCCTGTTAATTCTCTCTCTGCAACACTCTCTCACTCTCTGAGTTGTTGGAGAGTGATGTCACGTTTGTTTGAGCTCTCAGAATTTGTTGTTTTTTGTTGAATTAGAGAACTGAAAATTTTTTGTCAAGTAATTAGTATAAGTTTTCTGTTACAAATTCCATGTATTGAAAATTTCATACATCGTTCCAGTCGCCTGATATCAGTGAATATGTCTACTCATAAAGCGACAAGATCTGATGCGGGAAAGGGCAAGGGTAAAGATAAAGGTAGGCGCACACAGATCGTCATCGGACGGACGGCACGCATCGGACGGATCGGACGGTTGGATTTGATGCATTGCTTTCAATTGAAGTGCGCATACCAATAAGATGCGGATAGGTATGCTCACTCCAACAACAATGCATCAAATCTAAGGGTGCGTACACAAAGAAAGCTGGTTGCCGGCGCCGGAAAACCAGCAGCTTGCTCCTCGAGCTTATAAGCGCGGTAAAAGCTTGAAACCGTACATAAAGAAAGCTGGTAACAAGCGCGACAAGTCAGTTCACTTTGAGCAGTGTCAAAGATGTCTTCGTCTAGTGATGATGTGTTTTTGGCGGAGAGTGTTCATTTAAAATTATTGCAAAGGAGGAAATTCGGTGTTCATGTTATTAATAGACATAGGAAGAAACTTGGTGAATACCATCACTTGTTTCCGCAACTAAAGGTGACACACTACGCTAACCAACTGCAGTACAGAGACTGTACTGGAGACTAACTGTACGCACAGTACAGAGACCACTCGCAGACTGAGCCAGTTGCTGGAAACCGGCTACAAGAATGTTCTCTTCATACTTGTTTGCCGGTTGACGCCGGCAGCTCGCGCTTGTTGCGCTTGTTGAGCCGGCACCGGCGTTTACTGTGTACGGGCACACTTGAAACCATGTTAAGTTCTTCTCAAGCCGGGACGCGCTTACAGCGGCTGATTTTCCGGCGCCGGCAACCAGCTTTCTTTGTGTACGCACCCTAATCTTCCGATCCGTCCGATGCGTGCGGTCCGTCCGATGACGATCTGTGTGCGCCTACCTTTAGGCGGCCGGCGCTGCTTCGGGCGCGATAATCTGAAGATGCCAGGATTGGACTTTCATCTGATGTCTTGGATGTAAAAGGTCAAAGACGATTTAGTTACACTTTAAAAAATGATTCACTCAACAGGCTACTTTGTCGATGCTCACCTCAGTATTTAAAAGTTTAATTTTTTCGCCCTCTCGCTCTCTCCTGAAAAATGATCTTGAAATCTCTTCTAACTTTCTTCAATTTTTATTTGTGATTATAAATATTAGCTCTAAGAGTGTTATTTATTGTAGTACATTATCTATTGTATTATGGAGTTTTACAATAAGTTACATTGTGGTATCAAATATGATGACATTGAGATGTTTTGGAATTGTTTTTGAACTTGATAGTTCATTAAATTATCAATTTCATGCGTAGTCCTCTACTATTATTATTAGCGTATGGCTTCGAATGGTGGGGAGACCCAAGGGTAGTTCCACCTCGCCATATGTAGTCCAAAGTTCCCTAATGGGAAACCGGATACTAAAGTTATAGTGAGCACAATACTTTAAATTTACACTTTTCACTTCGGAATAAAGTTCATTTTGATGTTAAAAAGTCCAAACATATACAAAACCGAAACAAAACACAAAACCACTAAGCCAAATTTAGAAAATATTAAATTTAGGCAATAAATTTGGAGCCGAAAATTTATAGCACGTTACAATGATAGTCCTCTACTATTTATCAATGACAAGTTGATTGATGAATTACTGCTGATTGCTGCCTATAAAGATAAAATCAATACCTGATTACTTATCATTCAACATAGTTTGATCTAGAAAATAATAGTCTGACGGTAAAATATTGTAATGCTTTTCAGCTATTCTTCATCATCAACTCGGCAACAACCACAACGGTGTATTAATCATTTGGAAACTTTGTTCCATTGATTTTTAGTATGTGTCTGTTCTATATGACAACAATAAAACAATGATTAACTCTACCAATTTATATAAAAAAATTCAGCAGCTCTCCACCATCATCCAATACTATAAATCTTCTCCAGCTAACTCAATCCCAGAAAAGTGAAGTTTCGTGTCCTTTTACTATATTTTTGAAAGGTTTTCAAATTCTAGGTAGGCTTAAACACTTTTTTAGTTGAGATTTATAAGTTGTTGAACATCTGCTCTCAGGGCCGGCTTAAAACAAAAGGCGGCCAGAGGTATTTGGTGGCCTACCCCCACTACCATTTGCTATATTGTAAATTCGATAATGGTGGGGAACTTTATATGAATGATTATTTTGTCATTCAGTGAATATTTGATTAAAGGGACCAACATTTAGTAACTAGTCATTCATTCATTTTTTATTGATATAGTTTAAAACAGAAAAAATTATCTCATGAATGAATGAAATTTATTTCCAAAAGACATTACAAACAAAGAAAAAGAAGAACAATAAGATAACTTACAGCATTTGCATGCATTTATATTACAAGTTGATGTTAAATGTAGGTATAAGGTTACTAAAAGAAAGTAACATAGCTGCTGGAATAATAATTACTATGTCTATTCTAAATAATTACGGGTAACATTAATGGTATATTTCATATCTCATGATAGGTATATTTATAAAAATTATTATACCGATCAAAATAAATAATTTTTATAATTGCTAAGTAATAATGCTTGTTTGACAATATAAATAAACATCATATAGGCCTACATGACAAGATTCGAGTAGAAGTTTTCTTGTGATACTTTCGTCATCAACCAATTGACGAGTTACGAACTCAGGCAACTGAAAACAAATTTGGTGTGGCGCACTCACACAACTTTTCTTGCCGTTAAGAAAATTGATCACCTGACGCTAGTGTTCACGTGCATCTTAAGTCTACTATTCAAAGATCTGAGCCAGCTGGTGACAGGACAATACCGTTGGAGGCACACGAGGTCTGCTATCGCTTCATAGTGAATGATTTAATATAGAATCAACAGTTGCCAACAGTTTGCAATTGAATTATCACTTTTTCTCAAATTTCAAGCTTATTTTAAATTGTAGGTGAAAATGTTACTGAACATTAATTGTAGAGATTTTCATGCTCAATCTTTTCCACTTGAATTATTCTGTTTAAATTGTATCTGAAGCCTAATAATTGGGAATCTAAAATCAAACTTTGAATAGATGGGGCGGAGCTCCAGAACTTTTTACAGATATGAGACTTGTGGCAGTTGATAGAGCTTATCAATGAAGTTTTTAAGTATAAATTTGATCAATATCGTTGCAGTCGTTTTTGAGAAAATCGAGAAAAACCCTGTTTTTGACAACATTTTTGCCATTTCAGCAGCCATCTTGAATTGCAATTTGATCGAAATTGTTCGTGTCGGACCTTTATAATGTAAGGACCTTAAGTTCCAAATGTCAAGTCAATCCGTTAATTTGGAGATGAGATATCAGACACACATACACACACACACAGAAACCACATTTTTGGACTCAGGGGACCTTGAAACGTATCGAAATTTAGAAATTGGGGTACCTTAATTTTTTTCGGAAAGCAATACTTTCCTTACCTATGGTAATAGGTCAAGGAAAGTAATAATGAAACATGGAATAACAATTATAGCGGTACTGTTTTTCTTATTTTCCCTTCTTGACCTGATCCAATTTCTAGCTTTCACAGACTTGCATTACTTGAGCAAAATTCTATCGATGCACAGTCCAAGTACCTAGTATGTGGGAGGATATATAAACTTATATATATATATATATATATATATATATATATATATATATATATATATTGTGATGATTCTTTTGAGTAAATCTCATAAAAGGAGAGTATTAACTGCAAAAATTATAATTACCCTCATAAAATAGAAGGTTTGCCAAACAAACAGTTAGTACCCGAGCGATAAGGCTCACTTATCAACAGCTAAGTATAAGATAAGAGTACCGTTTTGTACTACACATCTTTTCAAAGAATTATTTAATAAAAATTATAATTATTTTGCCAACTAAGTACGAATCATTTATGAATTGCTCATTGAACTTTTGGAGGCTACACTTTTGTTTACAATTGATCAGATGTTTTGTAACAGCGCAGACACAGCTGACTGACTCAATATTATAAATGTCATGCGAGGTTTTAATGCAAGCTATAATATTATTTCTAAAATGAAGAACTATTGAAAAAGGATAAAGAATTTCAATAAAAAAATAAAATGTATTATTGTTAAAATTATTTATTACTCACAAAATTACATTATAATGTCGAATGTTGTAGTAACGAACAAGGTCATAGCATGAATATTGTATCATTGATAAGAGCAGCAAAATTAATTATAACAGTTTCGAATATAATAAGAATTTTATAGAAATATCGAATTATAAATTATTGTTTCAACTGAGTCACATGGTGAATGAATCTCTCTGGCAAGTCTAAGCCAATCATATGTCATAGAAATGGCACCAAAAGGGATGATCGTTTGAAAGCATCATTATATTAATCTGTTATCAGCCAGCAAACTTGCCTTATCATATATGCTAGTGCATGTACACTGTATAGGGGAACTTAATATAGAGAACTAAGCAATTAACAAAATTATACAAATTAAGTTATTATTGTAATCAACGGATTTATATTTTACTGCTTGCCACTGATGTCATGCCTATGTCATAATCATTCTACCAATGGCGAATTTTCATGCAAATTAATTACACAGAGATTCCAAGAAAAAGGTTCTAGCCAAAAGCTTAGAAGAAGGCAAGACACTTCCCTTTTAAAATCCTCACCGTTAAGACCTTGTTAAAAAGTTACCAAAGACCTATTAGTGAAATTTTATTCAATTAATACAAAAAATACAAATTAGTGAAATTTTATTCAATTAATACAAAAAATTCAAAAAATACAAAAATAATTGTATTTTTCATCTGTGCATTTCTAATCATTAAGATCCTAGATTTTATCTGGTATATAATTTATAAGAACTTGTAGTTGATTAACTATCCTCTACTGCCAGAACCACGACCTTGAGTAATTTCAAAAATCTTTTATAATTTGTTTTCATTATTTTAAAAAACCGTTAAATTTGTCAATTATAAAGTCTGTTGGATCATGCATGGTATCATGCCTGCACAAGCAAATTTCTAATTATTTTGTCGATGTTAAACTATTTTCAATCTGTAATCCAAGCTTTAAATCTGGACTGTCGAATTATATATTTTATTATATTATATTTCCACTTTGTCAATTCGTCTTCTGAGTTCGATTATTTCTTAAGCCTGTCAGTTATTGTGTTTGACATGTTCTATATTATCAAGAACTGATCAAATACGATCATTGAAATAATTGATTCAACCTGGATATTGGAACAGATCTAAGTGGATATAGTGTGTGGGGTCAGATCGAGATTATCTATTCTCTGTCCTTACCTGCTCATGTATCAGCTTTTATCTGCGACCAACTTCCGCTTGGGAGCGAATTTTTCGACTGTATGGCAGATGCAGCTGGAGAATACAATTTCCTGCAATAGAGCATAAAGCCCAACAAGACTCTGTTCTCGAAGTATATTCCGAACGATCTCTGGTCCTTAGTACCCTATCTTAATCCTTCGAAACTTATCAGAGACACAGTCCCGTAGATTATCTACTTCGGGGTTTTTGCTCGACCTGTATGATTTTGTATGCTGTTTCATCACAGGTAATAGTTTTAAGATCTCCGTACTCAGTGTTTAGCGACCGCTACACTACATCTGAAATTGTATCATTATACAATCAGTCATAAGAAGAATCAAGGGTGAGCGAGTGTTTATGCCTCCCGCGATTTAGACGATTGTATCGAATCTTGTAGTGACTCAGTCAGTCTGGTGTTCACTTAGCGTCCACGCACGCATTTTCAAATTCCTAACCTCAATACTGGGGACTCAGTACAAGATTCGTTATATGTGTGTCGACTTAACCTTGGCGGCGATAGTAATTCCCCAAGAAGAGCTCCACAATATATATATAGTAAAATCTCTATCTTCATCAGCCTTTGTCCTCGGAAACACATCTTTAAGTTCCGAAAAGTCCAGATGCTGTCTGTTATGAATTGAAATGGAATAATATTGATTAACCAATCTTTTTTCACGACATTGTGGTAAGTCATACTGTATAGCTTCGCTGATACGTGTGATTCTATTATAACAATGTTTGTAGCCTGCATAGTGTTTTTATGAATAGAATACGTGAAATGTTTGTCAGATATCCACTATTCTTATTCTTCTCGTGGTTTAATGCACAGATCACACTCCCTCCAGACGATGCAAATTCATGAATCTGTCTAAAATTTTATTTTTTATATTTTTCAGTTTTTTTTTATATTTTTTAAATTTTTGGCGGCTCTAAATTTAGCGGCCCCAGGCGACCGCTTCACTTGCCTGCCTATTAAATCGGCTCTGTCAGCTTGTCACGTTATTCTTTATATTTAAATAACGATTAGCCTCCTGCTTGGCATCAGTCGGTAGAGCATGAAATATTTTGATATAATTATAAAAATTAGGTCGTGGTTTTTTAATAGGATACAGTCTCATAAAAATCTTTATAGGCCCAGGTATGAGCTTCCCCTATAACTCTTGTAATTCATTAAAAAATAAATATATATATATATATATATATATATATATATGGTACTTATCCTATAGTGTTGAGGAATTAAAATAAATTGCACACCATAAACAATTTGATACATATATTAACAAATATTGCAAAAATAGATCAGGGCAAAAATATAAAGAGCGATAAAAATATATAATATAAAAATAGAACAATAATCGAAATCAGTAAACTATCACAGGCTAAATATTATTCTATAAATTTATAGCACGAAACGTTACCATGTGCTTTTATCTCTTAATCATATGCATCCTTTTGTATGTAGCTGCGATATAAGCTTGCTAATACTTGTCGACTTGGACAATTCTATTAAAAATAGGTTCCTTAAATTCAACTTGATAAATTGGCAACCAATGATCCAAATATATCTATTAAATTCTCTAGTATCT
Organism: Nilaparvata lugens; assembly: GCF_014356525.2. Lineage (NCBI taxonomy): Eukaryota > Metazoa > Arthropoda > Insecta > Hemiptera > Delphacidae > Nilaparvata > Nilaparvata lugens. The sequence continues at coordinate 48,886,463 of NC_052505.1, read as the reverse complement.
AATAGATTTCTTTGTAATGAATATATATTTTATCTCAGGGTGCAAGATTCGGCACCTGACGGAATAAGTAGAGCAATTCATCTAGTGAATCAGAGCTACAACAAACTATCGCAAATTATTGCAAAAATTAAAGATCATATGAATATGCATTAATAGCCTAGATTTTATACTTCTTTGATTTATTAGAATTTTCTGAAATGTACTGACTCATTATTCCTCTAATAAAATACCTTTAATACTATCTTTACTTGCGCAAGTATTTTTTATTAAATTCTTAATTTATAAGAAAACCCTTTTGACGAGCTAGCTTTGATTATTAGGTAATTCGAAGCACTGAGGGCGCCCATCACTAATTCAATATTTCTCACTCACGTGTCGAAATCTTTTTATGAGCTGCTGATGTCGATCCAACTCCTGGTGGTCCTGGACTATGGTAGCCGGAGTCTTCTCTTCCAAGGAGTTACAAAAATTATTTAGAAATGAAAATGACTTCTGCTTTATAAGAGCATCACAAAGTCTTATAAAAAATTTAATAATTCAATCTAACTTTAGCTTTTTACAAGTTATAGCAAGGTATTACGCTCTATAATATTTAGGGTCCTCTCATGGTGGCATTTGGCAGGCGAGTGATGGTTCTCCTTTCTCAATTTTACAATTCTTATTTCCGACTTTCAAATTTACATAAAATTTGAATATCCTAGTCTTCCGCCATTAAAGGTTCAAATAGACCGTACTAAAATATTAAATTATCACTTATGTTGTATGTTTAATAATTTCTTTGCCTTCGGGCCATATCCATAACATAGACTATATAACAATTTTATACAAATTCTAATCATTTGTAGAAATATATATAAATATTTTTGAATTGGCATACTATTGCCGCCTATTAACTGCCATTATGTGATTGGTGCATGCAAATTGTTCAGTATTCATGCGCTTGGTAACCTCCTATTTCCTGGATACATTTAATTATTTTTATTAGGTTTTTTAAGTATGCCCTCTACATGCTAGTTAATTTTCTATATATTACTATTTATTTCATGCATCATAATAGTTAGCCACGTGACCTTTTGTTCCTCCAAATTGCATACCGTTTTGCCGCAATAGATCTCTGCCAAGGGGTTTGGTCAGATTCTACGTTGCATGGCTCGGTCGATCGTTAGGTCGCCGATCACTGAATGTTTATGCCTAACCTCAATCTTCAATATATTATATAATATTATATATTAGCAAAAAATTATTTCAATTCCTTTTAGGCTATTGTACCGTTTAGCCAGGACAAGCTGATGCTATCTAATCTTTATGTTATCTCCTTGGCGATATTAGCCAGTTACTTTACTCAGACCTATTAGTATTTCAGCTAGGGATTTTTATATCTACCCAAATTTCAATATGTTACAAGCTCTGGTCTGAAATCTGTAACTTGAAAAAAGTAGATGACTGGAGACAGAAATAGTCACATTAATTGCTGTTTGCGGAAGGGGTTATGCCAAGGCGAATCCCTACGCTCATATATTGGATTCCGACTTGAAAAAAAGACTAAGAAATTGTGAGAAACCACATATTTTATTGATAGTTAGAAAGATCAGTTTCAGTTTTTACACCATTGTCAATCTCTGATAAACTCTATTCAAAACTTTATCAGAGATTAACAATGGTGTAACAACCGAAACCGGTCTTTCTAACTATCAATAAAATCTGTGTTTTCTCACAATTTCTTAGTCTTTCTATTTAATATGATCAATTACCACAATATCAACTTCTCAACTACATAAAAAGTGGATTTCAACTGTCGTTTAACTAGTGTTTCGTTAATCCAGTGATTAAAAAATTATAATAGGCTACAAAAATATTTTGATCTTGGATAAATTAACCAGCTCAAATATTAGATCATCAGTGATCAGTGATTATCTTGAATTACATAAATATGACTTTTATGTTCTTCGATGAATATTAATATTACCATTTCATTTAAGCTTAGTTGCTCTGTTTTAGTTCCTGTAGCTCCTGCTTCAATTTCCTTTGTTTTGCTTTGATATGGGGGAAAATTGAGTGGAATTTAGTTGGTGAAGGATGCTTGATATGCATGAGAAGTAGTACTTCGCCACCACTAGGAATGGAAAGAGCAGAAGTAGATTTGGGTTAGAGTTGGAAGTGAACGCTATAAACGAGCAGAGTTCATTCTTGGATAAGGAACTATCCAGCAGCAATTCTGTTTGGACGACTTCTGTCTTTTGGAAAGGTAATGATCGGATACATTATTGTGGAGTTCACTTCAGCTTTTAGTATTCCTTGCAAATAACACGAATGCTTCCCATTGAACCAATGCTGACAGGTCGATGTGAGTCTCACAAAAGCATTTTCTAATTAACGACAGCGAAGCAAAAGTCAGAGAACGCTTCATCTGTTCTTCCTTATTCGGATTTCAATGATTTCGAGGGCGTTCGCTTCATTAGCATCCCAAACTCAGATCTTTGAATAAATGAATTTTCCAGAGCTTTTCAAAATAATAAACAGAAGCACTGCTACTTTTGAAGAAAGAAGGGTAGGGTTTACTTTGAAGATAACTAGCAACAGAAAGTGACAACAAAAAGCTGTATAGGGGAGAGAAGGATAGAAGGAGAGTAGAAGAGAGAGGGGAGCTGTAGGAATGCGAGATTCAAAACGTTTAACCCGAATCAATAAGTAACCAAGGTAACCAGCCAATCCCGGCACCGGGCCTGTGAACTGTAGGCTACATGAGATCTGTGAACTATCAAGGAGGAGAGCAGAAGTAATAGAATATGATCTATTCTCTCTGAAAGAGAGTGAGAGAAATAAAAGTTTCAAATATCATTATCATCCTTTGTCAGGTGGATCAAGAATCATGTTGATAGAAACTCTATTTTTATAAATACAGGATTATTAATACGGTATATTATGAATAAATGAAAAGAATGAGAATCTTAATTTCATAAATTAGTCGAAATTATAAGATAATCTAGAATGATGCCTATTTACTTGTCGGTCTGCTTAATAGGGTAAAGCCTACTCTTCTGTTTTTACTTTCCTTGCCCTATTACCATAGGTAAGGAAAGTATTGCTTTTCGAAAAAAAATTAAGGTACCCAAATTTCTAAATTTCTATACGTTTCAAGATCCCCTGAGTCCAAAAAAGTGGTTTTTGGGTATTGGTCTGTATGTGTGTGTGTGTGTATGAGTGTATGTGCGTCTGTGTACACGATATCTCATCTCCCAATTAACGGAACGACTTGAAATTTGGAACTTAAGGTCCTTACACTATAAGGATCCGACACGAACATTCTCGATCAAATGCAATTCAATATGGCGGCTAAAATGACGAAAATGTCGTCAAAAACAGGGTTTTTCGCGATTTTCTCGAAAACGCCTCCAACGATTTTGATCAAATTTATACCTAAAATAGTCATTCATAAGCTCTATCAACTTCCACAAGTCCCATATCTGTAAAAATTTCAGGAGCTCCGCTTCAACTATGCAAAGTTTGATTTTAGATTCTCAATTATCAGGCTTCAGATACAATTTAAACAGAAAATTTTAGGCGAAAAAGTTGAGCATGAAAATCTCTACAATTAATGTTCAGTAACATTTTCACCTAAAATTGAAAATAAGCTCGAAATTCGATAAAATGTGATTATTTCAATTGCAAAGTGTTGGCAACAGTTGATTCTATGAAGTCATTCACTATGAAGAGATAGCAGACTTCGTTTGTCTCCAGCGTTATTGTCCTGACACCAGCTGGCTTAGATCTTTGAATTAATAGACTTTAGATGCGCGGGAACACTAGCGTCAGGTAATCAATTATTTTAGTAATGGCAAGGAAAGTTGTGTGAGTGCGCCACACCAGATTTTTATTTCAAGTAGTTGCCAAGTATTTCTCATGCATTTTAAACTATCTCTTGTTGTGCGAAAATTCTTTATATCTGAGCTATTTTGTATAAACTATGTTACTGTTTCAAGGCACCCTTTTGGTATATGTGAAGAATGTTCTTCATACAAAATATGATAGGAATTCATTGCTTCAAAGAAAACTTTTAACACAAAGAATTATGTTACGATTATTTGAAAAATTCCACTTCCATCCATTCACAAGATTCTCTCTATTCTTGGCTTATCTTGCACTCATTTAATTAAGAAATCCTTTTATTCAACCCTCATCCAAATAATTGAATTTAATTCTTTTTTTAAAGATTAACTTGCCAATGCCAATGAATAATATTGTGACTCAATGGGTCACAAAACATAGTTATCTCCACTGAACCTGCTCCACTTCCATTTTTTCATGTTAGCTGTGAGGAAGCAATTGGATGAAGAACAGATTTAACTGCTTATGACGCTCATTGTTTGTATAGACACCCAACAATTGAGCAAGCAGCAAACAACAGCCAACTCATTCCGCCCTCTCCATTGAACCAATGGTGCCCCTCCTCCTGCTAATCCGAACCCCCTCCCTCCCTTCGAAACCCCGTTTGTCCGGATGCCAGTAAATAAATTAAATTGCACGAGTGGGAGAGCATTAAATCCGACGCACTTCATCGTATGAAAAATGGAGCTTTATTTGAAGCCAGCCAACGCGGGAAAAGTGTGCAGCATTCATTTTCGTTTAGCAATGAATTCTATGGTTTGGAAAACGTTCATGTAGGTGGGGTGGCTCGTCAAAGGCATTAATTTGTACCGGAACTAGAGCAATGTAGACAAGCGTTCCTGCAACGATTGCATTATCCTAAAGCTTATTCCTCGAATTGCCTAGGTTAGACTTCTTCATCTATGTCACTATTAAGAGTATTAAAGATTTCAATTCTTGTCAGAACACTATATTTTTCTTGACAATCCTTTCTTTCTGAAATCCTGAAAAGCTTACATATCCGAATTTCATGTAATTGGAATGTTTAAAAATTATGAAAAGGTTGAATAATCTTAGTGGTCATCTTTATTAACTTTTCTCTCAACCATCTTGAGTTCGATTATTGTAATAAGTTTTATCAAACTCAAAATTTTCATTTTTTTTCAACTGAAAAGATGTCGCTACTCGTTAAAAAAATGGTTCTTATCAAATCTAATACCAAAAATATGTTTTTTATCTTAAATCAAATTGAAATGTTATAACGGGTCTTGTCCAATCACTTGTTTGACAGCCCATATTTTATTTCCGTTCTTCAATTAATCTTTTTATCCCTTATTCAACCTCTGGACTATCCAGATTTTTAATCACATCATTTCTCCGTTATTTTGTACCTATTCCTCCATTGACAACTGATGAAAAAAATTATTTTCCACTGGAGAATGTTTAATTCTGAAACTTACGTGATGACCTGCTGCAGGTAATCTTGCTGTTATTGAAAAACGAAAGTTCTTTGTGAAAATACAACGCTTCGCATCTATGAATAGGCTTATTCTGCTGTAGAAACACAATAGCCAATCAGCTGCTCTTTATACTGTAGCTTTGTCATTTCCAACCAGCTTCGTTGATAAGCCTCTTCAAATCAGATGAAAAAACTCGTGAACAAAAACTTCCAGCAAAATCAGATTTTAAAGTTTGCTCGAGATATTTCCTCTCGAATTGTATTCAGATTCAATTTTATTCAGTTCCACCTTATTGATTGATTCAATGCCTTATTAATGGTTGCCTTCTGGAGAGGTTGAAATACACATCCCAGTATTCAACTCAGGAATGGTTACTATGCTTTTGAAAGTACATGACCACTTGTCACTCACAAGTGATGCTGGAAATTGATTGTGTTTGGTTAGTGGTTTAGTGGTCTAGTGGTAAAGTCTGCAAACCTTTCTTGACCACCAGTTTCCGCTTTCGATTTCCATTTGCGTGATCCTCATTACGGGATTATTTGAGTAGCTTGTTCAACAATATTCCAGAAATAGTTCAATTTAACCAAAACACACGTATATCCTATTCTCTCTGGTTTCAGATTCTAGAAAATGAAATGATAATTCTCGTATTATTTTTTCTGTTTATTAATCTCCGCTGATTATCCCTAAACTTTGAATTAATTATTGAAGGCGAAGTTGCTTATAATGTAAATATTATTGGTTCTATAGACATCTTGCGATGAATTCTTCAATGTTTGCTATTATGATGCTTAGTGACCTGTAATCTTCATGTACGAGAAAGCTTATAGGGATTTTCAAGCTTCAAGGACCTGTAACTTTCTAAAAACTCAATTACCGTGACACCTATTCCATCATCCTCGACTGTAATCCAATTATTGTATTTGAATTTTAGTTTATGAACAATCGTCTCGCTAAATGTGCTTCGTCAAATCTTTCCCATATAAATAACAATCAAAATATCCTTCCTTTGAAACTTTTCATCCACGAAATGTTTCAACATTTTGATGCCAATATCGGGGGACCGAGGAGTGTAGAAGCATAGAAAATTTGTAACGAAAGATTGAATTTATATTTTATATTTATTTATTCATTTTCTCAGTCGTACAATTATTTTTACAGTTATATGAGGAGGCACAACAGGCTTATGCCCAGAACTGTCCCTTTTAACATTTATACTACAGTCCAAATCAAAATCTAGGTTAAGCTACGATCACTCATCAAAATAAAAATTTTATTCACACTTCAAAAAACAAACACACCATCAATATTACAAATAGGTATACTATGAATTCGATTTAGAATGATATACAGTACTATGTTTGCTACAATATTTGTTAATTTACTATGTACTATTCTACACTAACAGCATCTAGTTACTAGTTTGGACTTTCTGAAGTAAACATGTTTTCTAAAAAAGAGAAATAAATAAAAAAATCTGGTGGCGCACTCACACAGCTTTCCTTGCCGTTAAGAGAATTGATCAACTGACGCTAGTGTTCACGCGCATCTCAAGTCTACTATTCAAAGATCTGAGCCAGCTGGTGACATGACAATAACGTTGGAGGCACACGAGGTCTGCTATCTCTTCATAGTGAATGATTTAATAGAATCAACAGTTTGAATTGAATAATCACATTTTCTCAAATTCCAAGCTTATTTTCAAATTTAGGTGAAAATGTTCCTGAACATTAATTGTAGAGATTTTCATGTTCAATCTTTTCCACATAAATATTTTTGTTTAAATCAATAACTATGCTCGTCAATGTCGAGACATTCGGAGCAGAAAACTTGAAATTTTCGACATGCTAGAAACTTTTTTGTTTCAAAAGATAAAGTTTCTCAGAAATAATTGAAATTATTTTTCCAATATTGTCAAACGTACTCGGAATAACGTATTTTGGCCTCTCAGGAGTTTCAAAGGCAAGGATAGCGGCTGGATGGTGTGCCGCCATTTATGCTATCAATAGCTGGGATCAACAAATCCAAAATACAGAAGGATTGAAAAATTCAGCAACTGCAAGCCGGATGATCATAAATAGTGAAAATGACAACCTCGCCTTGAATAATCCAAGCGGTGTTTCATTACAGCCTTTCTAGAGGCAATCAGCTGCTTGCGTTTAAAATAATTCAGTCAAATAATCTTGTAAATTGCCAGCCTTTAGCTTACAATTTGGTACACAATGCATACCATGCAGCCACTCTTCTAACTTTGAACTTCCTTTGAGACCAAAATACGATCTTCCGACTACTTTTGACGATTGAAAAAATAATTTCAATTATTTCTGAGAAACTTTCTCGCTTTCACCACCTACTTATCTTTTGAAACAAAAAAGTTTCTAATTATTAATTACTATGGGTCGGATAAAAATGATCCAGACACCAATAGAAAGGAGACAGTCTCCCCGTTCATTTGATATAAAATAATTACTCATTACGACGCTACATGATTCTGAGAGAAGTGATATTTAAAAGAAAAACAAATCTTCGCGATGTTTCCAATTTTATCATAAAAGTTAAATTTCCTTTTAATCCTTCAACCCTGAAACTTTTTCAGCACTACTAGGATATCGGAGATGATATTATACATCCAATTCTGACGTTGAATTGGAAATTTGAGGAAGTTGCAATTTTACACGATTTGGCAACCCTGTAATTTCTTTGGATGAAGGGCCAAGTCTCAACTTGTTTTACACGCACACATATACAGACCAATACCCAAAAACCACTTTTTTGGACTCAGGGGACCTTGAAACGTATAGAAATTTGGGTACCTTAATTTTTTTCGGAAAGCAATACTTTTCTTACCTATGGTAATAGGGCAAGGAAAGTAATAAGTTTTTCTTGCAGGATTATTCTTCACATGAGATCAGCTGAGGAATAACCCACACATGCACTCGCTCACTCACTTCCATTACGGTATCGACAGACGACAAAATTTCCAGCTGTTTTTCCAAGGACGTATTTTGACACCTGCTGAAATAAAAATAACATATGATTCTTACCAGCTCTTCGAGGAGCTTATAACAAACTCTGCTATCAGTTACTGCAAACTGCTGCTGCTCTGTCAATCGGTAATTTTTTACCGCTGCTTTGACTAGTTCCGCAATCATAGATGTTAAAGAGCTGTAATACTACTTCGACTCAATGCTAAGACTCAGTATTTCAATTGATTTCAGTGATTGGTTTAAACCAATATCACAGCTCACTCAATTAAAATTCTTATTCTGCTCAATAGCATCAATTATTAATTTTCATGATTTTTGTATCAGCATACATTTTACAGATTTCTATAGCTCGATCATTTGACTTGCTTCTGCTTATCAAATTAGAATTTCATAATTTAAATTTTCAATAATATAGGATAATTCAATAATATTTCATACTTTAAATATAAAATCTCAAGGCATAGGTTCGGCCGTCAGTGGAAGTTAGATAAATAATTTATCTTATGAACTTTGAGCTTCTATAAATCTTATTATTATGCAAATAATAATACTGATATATATGTACATTAACTGAGCATATTTAATAATTTCAAATAGTGATATAGAATTTAACATTCAATTCTCTTATGAATTCTAAATATGACTTTTCCCTTATTAATAATACTTGCACAATTATCTTTGAATGAAGCTTGATTTTTAAGTTATACCCTTGACGAGCTAGCTTTATGAAAATTTTATCACTTTGTAGCACTGAGGATTCTCTTAAATAATTATGAACTCACCTGTAGACTTTTCACAAATTTTTGATGATGGCCAGGATTCGTCTCGTATGTCCTAAGCCTTTTCTGGTGGGCTGCTGTTGTCCTCTCCAATGGGGATATTTAATTGAATGACTCATGTCATACAGTGACATCACTGAGTTATAAGAAGATATTTTTAATTACATAAATCAAAACTTAAACTTTTGCAAAAATTAATTAATGTACAATAAGGGGTTCAGTCTAAGGCTCTCATAATTGGTGGGTGTTCATGGTGACCTCTGGCGAGCAAGTGGGCTGTTGGTCTTCTCCTATTCTCTTTCGACGATACTTCCGACTTTTTAATTTACATAAAATTTAAATATCTCTTCTCATTGGTGGATTTCAAATAATCCGCGATGATGCAATTTAGTGCTGCCAAATAGTCCGCATTTCTAGAGCATATTACTATCTTAAAATTGCATATCTTTATCCTTAATTCTTATTTTATTCTAATTACAATGTTTTATGTATTCTACAACACTTACAAATTTTTATAATTTTAATAACGACTACGTGGAGATTTTGAATTAAATAATTTTTAACGCTGAGTAAATACTGTATTATGATTGGTACATCCCCAGACTGTAGTATGTATTAATGCGCTCAATAAAAATAAATCCCATTTCCTTTATCTTTTTGTTTTGTTTTTAATAATTTTTGTTCATGCTATATGATACAATAAATCTTTTTGTGTTTTCTTAATCGTTTATGTAACATTTATTTGGCATGCTTAGTCTACAAAACCCTCTTGTCCTCGTTTTAATGAATGCTACCTAGATGCAATTATTTTGCTAGTGAGTATCTAATTAAATTGAAGATGTTCAGATTGGTCGTTATTGATATTGCCGACAAGCGTTGTTCATATAGAACCTAACCTGAAATTCATACAATATATTATTATTTTATTAAATAATTGAGAAATTGATTTTCATTTCAAATTGTTAGCCATAATCTTGGCTTTTCTAGTCGTAATCGTCTTATCTTTGATTGATAACACCATTGGTGACAGATATTTCTGCTATTCTGTATGAGATCTTGTAATTCATTTCAGTTAATGAAATTTCTATTGGTATCAAAATGTACCGTCAGACCCTTCAATGTCCTTCAGCGAGTTATCCCAGGGTTGAGACCTAGTGCAATCGGATTTTCATAATATAAACCTACTTTGTTCCAAATTTCGGGGGAATCGTTAGAGCCGTTTTCGAGATCCGGTCACAGACACATAAACAAATAAACATCAAAACAGAAATTGCTCGTTTAATAGTAGAGGATTTCCAAGTGATTTCGATTCACTCACTTGAAAGTGGCATTAATATGTTGAAACATGTCGTGAATAAAACTTTTTTCGGAAAAAGTACTTTGATTTTCAATCCCATATAAATAAGAGTAGCCCACACCAAAAAGGTAATTGAATAACATCCAGTATCGGATACTGGAATTTATATAATATTAAAACTTATAGATGAATTTAATTTTCGAAGGGATAAATACATGTAGAATGGATTATTGTGTTCATAGTAGGAGTTCATGATGAATGAATTGGATACATCAATCACATATCCATTAATCATGTATATTTTATTTGTTTCTGAAAATGGACCAATGATTCAAACATGGAACATGACGCACTCTAGATATCTATCATTTCCGGCATTTTTTCTATCTGCTGGCTGTTCCAACTCATAGAACAGTCAAGTTCAATGAGCTCTTTCGTATATATATATATTGGATCACGGGTGGTGTAGATGGCTGGACCTAGCTTAGGATTCATTAGCAAGTTTTCGTTTTTTTTCTTCCTCAAAGCAATTCACACTCTACTATGTCTCTCAATCTTCTTCCTCTTTTCTACTTCTCCTTTTTCAACACTGTATTGTTTTGAGTTCTCAATTTCCATTTCCACTTTCATTTTAATGATATAGTTTCATTTCTTTACGGTTATTTGTAATTCAATTACCTTCTTCAATCAACTTTGCTTGTAATGTTTTATATTTCCTCCTCAATTAGATTTGATTAGTTTAGCTAATTTGGTGTTATATTGGAAAGTTGAGAGTAAGAGAAAGCCGGCTGCACCCTTTACTCCTCCCTCCTAGGTCAAAATGAAGGTAGCAATATTCTATTCTATTCTATAATACTGAACAATAGATACCTGTTGGAACCTATAACAATAGTAAAATTAGGATCATAGAGAGTGGCTTGAACTGATACCGAAATACATTGATTGCTCAGCTACCCATACATTCTCAATCAAAGGCATCTCCATTATCATTGCAATGGTACTTGTTGATATGCTCAAATACAACTAGTGACGTTAAGCCTCAGCCAGACTGTTTGTTAACGGAAATCAATATGTATTTAGAGATTAATTTCCTCGTGGTGTTTGCTAGGAGTAGTATGTAGGAATATGAAGTGTGACTGGGAAAGATATAATTATAGTGAAGAGGAAGGAAGGGAGAATGAACGAAGTGGTGCACGGTGCAGTTTGATGAGATATAAAGGAAGAGTTTGGAGAATCATAGTCTAAGAGTGAGAAAAATAGAGAGAGAGCGAGAGTGAGGATGTGTGTGAGTAGGTGCATAGAGAGTGAGAAAATGAAGGTGCAAGGAGTGTACAGTATGATGGAATATGAAGTATGAGTACTATAGATATGGTAAGAACGAGATGGAATGCATTCGTTTGATAATCGGGAAAATGGAAAGGTGGGTGGAAATCGGCTGATGATTGCTGTGGAATGGAGTCTGTGAAGATGGGGAATTGGGTGCTGTGAAGGCGAGAGAGGGAATGATAGAGAGGTTTGGAGTTGGTACGCTTGCGCCTGATAAGGCGACTACTGATATCCCTGCTGCTTGTTGCTCAGACTCCGCTCTCCGCTCTCGGTCGCAATTCAGTCGGCATCTGCGAGACTACTCGCACGTGCGGGAATCGGTGCGTGCGTGCGTCAAGCCTCCAACAATTCGCGCGCGATTCCAACTCTAAAGTTAAATTAGAAATTGAAATAGTTGAGTTTGAGGTGCATGTCGACTTGAATTGAGTTTGTTGTGAGCTGAACGATGTCTGCTGATTACGCAGGTCTACCGGGACACAAGGAGGCGATCGTCGAGCAGTCAGCCGCCGTTCCGACGCACCAGGAGGTGGAATGTCGCGTCTACGGTCGCCGATGGCTGATGCTTGGCCTGTTCGTCTTCTACTCCATGTCCAACGCCATGCAGTGGATACAGTACGCCATCATTGCCAACGTTGTCATGAAGTACTACGACGTCGAAAGCACGCTCGTCGACTGGACCTCCATCATCTACATGGTCTCCTACATACCGCTCATATTTCCCGGCTCCTGGTTGCTGGACAAATGGGTGAGTGCACAATCTTAACATTTACAATTTCATCTACTAGATTTTATTATTTGTTCAAGAAGCAAAGTTGCAGTGTACAACGAGCAATTCCAGTTGTGCAAGAAGCTGCTGCGTAACAACGAGCTATTACAAGAAGAAAGTTAATCAATTTCAGTCCATTGAATACTCTGATTGCTCTATGTAAGGACCAACACATCTCCAGCTATACTTTGTGATGTGATTACAAAATGAAACTATAGTTCTGTAATAAGATTATTTAATAAAGAAGAATCCAACGTATAATATATTACTCAATATATTATAGAATTCTTGTAGAACGTTAAATCTGTTCTAAGTCTTGAAATTGAGTTAGTTCAAGTGAAATCAAAACTGGTAATAGTAGGTGTTTCACATTTCGTTTGTGAGCTCAATCATCTATGACTTGATAAATAAACTTGATTCAATTGTTGAGAATTTCAAGATTAGGTAAAACCATGTAGGTTTTCATTTTTCTTTGAAATGAAAATTTCAGTGGAAGCCAACTAGAAAGACATTCATGTAGAGTCTTCACTTGAGCACAGGCAGAAACCTCATGTTTTGTGTATAAAGTTTTAATATCAAGTTCAGGTTTATTTACAGAAAATCAGTACTTTCATACTTTTGCTTTACTTTCGATAATGATAACTATCGATACATTCTATTCTTCTCTCATACCTTTGTTTAATTATGGCGATGGTTATGATAAGTAGCCGTAAGTGATTGATCTGTCTCTCGTTCAATCGCTGCAATATATATTTACAATTTGTATTGTAATAGGTCTAACAAGACCTGGAACATTATTATGAGGATAAATAAAATCATTATAGGAAAAAAACTGCCTGTCAGCTGTAGACGTACAACTATAATGAATGCATAGTGATATTATTAGTATCTATAATTGATTATTATAACCAATGTAGGTACCTAAAATACTAGTATTTTAATATAGGTATTCTATGTACATTGATTATAACTAAATGGTCCTTACAATTTGAAAAACTAGGTCTACGTAATTCTTGATAACAATAGAATAATTGAAGAAACTTAACATTTTCAACAAATTTAAGCTTCTAATAGTAGGCCTAGTCTCGGTAGAACGTGTCAATAGAAATGAAACAGCCTGAGATGAATGAAGTTTTGATTGATGAGTGTTACGGCTCAAAATATCAAAACGTAGCCAATTCCTATAAAATTGATTGAAAAAGCTTACAAGTGTGGAATTCACTCCAGAATGATATGATTTAGACTGTGAAGATGTGAGAGTGATCAAAGTTTGTTCATCGTTCTGTACCTATTCCAAAAGTTTTCAGACTCTGGAAGACGTTCATGCAACTGATCGTTTCTCATGATCATTCTCAACAATTAAACCCAAAAGAAGTTGAATGATCGAAGATTAAATAGTTGAAATATCAAAACTTCTCTAGCTATTATGAAACTCATCTCAAATCCATCTGATTATAATTTTTTCTCCTATAACCGTATTCATTATCAGTGTTCACTTGAAATCGCCCTGTCTACATCAAATTGAACAGGATTGTGGATTGAAGATGCCATCTGAACACAAAGTTCACTGCTACTACTATTTGTAGTTTTGTAATGCATGATGCATCACTAAGAACGTTCTCGCGCACATTACTCTGCGATTACAATAATAAATTATGGGAATTCTCAAAAGAAAATAATGCTCTATTGCTCTTCATACTCAACTCCGACTACAATTCGTATCCGTGTGCAGGAAACTACAATAAAACTAATCTTCTTGAGCTTTATTTTCAGATTGACATAAATCAAAATTACATTACAAGCTGTAGACCTTAAAAACAGAGAACAATTCCTTTATTCAGAACTCAGTTTTTCTGAACGCTAGCTTACGTTTTGCTTGTGAATGTGAAGTAATCCCACGATAACTGAACTGATGTCTTCTGATATTATGAACATTTTTTTCCGTTGGAAACCCTCAAACTTCATTTCTACTCTCTCTCCTATTTCTGAGCTGATTCCTGAGAGCTGTCATTTCAATCATTGAGTGCGTTGCTATTTGCATGGAACAAAGCATCATTCAATACCTATCAATCATACAATCGGTAGATGAATATTGATAATGCATGATGTAATCGGAGTAAAAAGTATGAATGACGTATTCCTAAAATTACCTCTTGTCTCATTCTCTCCCGAAAAAATGAATATTCTCTCTTGATTGATTAAAAATTTGGTGCTTTATATAATATTGATGATATAACTCTCAAGTCACACTGTAACAGAAACTTCATTTCAAACTGCTCCACTCCATGGAATGAGTATTATAAATAAAACTAACTGCTCCTAACACAAGCGAAATATCTAATTTATCCATAACTTTACCCTCTTATCAATGTGAGAGACAATGATATGATTAAATTATTAGAGAATTCATATAACATGACCATATTCTTGATATCCGAATTTCAGCAATGATATTCTTAAAATCACTAATTTGATTATTGACAATAACTACAAGTTTTCATGAAAAGTTATTAATGTCTCATACTTGAATATTATACAGTATACATAATATTCAATACCATTGTTGTAGTAGTTTTTATATATCTCTATGTACCGTACTTGGAATTACTTTAGAATAGCTCAAAAATAGATCTTAGTTCACCAGTAGGCATTATTGATCCTAACAACTGAAATCAAGGATTGAATTTACGCTTTGACGCATATAACAGTACATCGACGCTTCTATGCAACAGTATACATTTGAAATCAAATCAAGATTTACTTCGTAGAGTTAATTCTTACAAATTTGGAAGAATGCTAACTTGCTTAGCACAAATACACATATGAATATAAATCTGACAGATACGTAGAAATTTTCAAACGAGATTCTAAAAACATATCCGGGAATAATACCATACAAAAATTATCAATTGCTGAACACCCAAACTCAAACCGTAAATACACGAACATATAACATAATAATTATAACTCAATATTAGATTGTGGACTTGATAATGAGAAATTATTATGATGAGAAATGATTATTTCTTCAAGTCTTGGACTCAAATAAGTCGAGAACTTAATAGACCCCGGAGTTTGGAAGATTAACCCGTGACTCAGAAAGTCGATTTAGACCCGAACTCTTACTTTAGTCCTGGACTATGTAAGTCCAGAACTTATAGATCCCGAGCTCGGAAACCGGCCCACATGACACATGAAAATGGCATGAGTGCTAAAATTAATACAGTTCATCTGAAAAAATTAAAAAGTGAAATAGCTATTTCTATAATAATAAAGAAAATAAATCAATTTCTGATAACTTGATAATATTCTTGTCACTTCACGGAAACAAATAAAATGGTCTTTGAAGAATCTGAACCGTAAAAATGGAAGTTTCCGATTTTTATCAGACTTGCATGAATGAATAACACTTGAGGGTTCAAGTTCAAAAGTCACTAGATATTGAGCACTTATTAATTCAATTTTGGCTGTCATTATCAATGAACGAGGATGTTATGAACTCTTATCAATAATTATTAGTATTTGACCTACTGGATTAAAAACCATCGGTTCGAATTATATATTTATCAATTACTTTATAATGCTGTAACTTATGAAATGTAGGTCTATTGTTTGGTCTTGGAAAAATAAATCATTATTCGAATAGGCTTACTACAGATGTCATTGAAAATTACGAATTACGCACGTATCAACGATAACTCAATCGACTGTGCTCTGCGTTTTTCTATTTTGATGTATTATCAAATTCTAGGAGGAATTTATCAAATTGATGGAAGCGAGCACATTGCTCTAGTAAATTTGCAATAATATTATTGCTGTAGTATAATTTATTCAATCACCACAATATGATCCATTGCTAACTACTGAGAAAGAAACATGTGATCCACTTCTCTTATTTATTTCCTGTACTAGACATCATTCATCTCAATTTGAAATCCTACAGATTCATGATGATGCACGAGTTACAAAGATTCTATTTATACCTATTCTTCTAATTTTTAATCATTCCTACTACTCAATGCAGAAATTACAGTGAATTGGTCTAAACATTTAGAAGTGAATGCTTTGTCCTCATTGATGTCATCCAGAAGCTGTAAGAATCAATAATAACCATTGAATCTATGATGTGATACTGTTTAAAATTTACGTCATATGAATAGCTTTAAGGATGTTAAATCGTAATCGTTTCGATCCTTGAATGTGATCTGATTTTGTTGAACGAAAATTGACAGTGAACAAAGTCTACGAAAGTCTACGAACATCATCTTTGTTCAGAGAATACCAGAATAATAGTAAAAATCTGGTGTGGCGCACTCACACAACTTTCCTTGCCGTTATGAAAATTGATCACCTGACGCTAGTGTTCCCGCGCATCTCAAGTCTACTATTCAAAGATTTGAGCCAGCTGGTGACAGGGCAATAACGCTGGAGACACACGAAGTCTGCTATCTCTTCATAGTTAATGATTTAATAGAATCAACAATTGCCAACAGTTTGCATTATTGAATAAATACATTTTCTCGAATTTCGAGCTTATTTTCAATTTGAGGTGGAAATGTCACTGAACATTAATTGTAGATATTTTTATGCTCAATCTATTCCACTTGAAATTTTTTGTTCAAATTGTATCAGAAGCCTGATAATTGGGAATCCTAAATCACACTTCGCATTGATGGGTCGAAGCTCCTGAAATTTTTACAGATATGGGACTAGTGGCAGTTGATAGAGCTTATCAATGACTATTTTAGGTATAAATTTAATCAAAATCGTTGGAGCCGTTTCCGAGAAAATCGCGAAAAACCCTGTTTTTGACTACATTTTCGCCATTTTAGCCGCCATCTTGAATTGGATTTGTTCGAAATTGTTCGTGTCGGATCCTTATATTGTAAGGACCTTAAGTTCCAAATTTCAAGTCATTCCGTTAATTGGAAGATGAGATATCGTATACACAGACGCACATGCACTCACACAAACACACACACACACACACACACACACACACACACACACACACACACACACACACTCACACACATACAGACCAATACCCAAAAACAGCTTTTTTGGACTCAGGGGACCTTGAAACGTATAGAAATTTAGAAATTGGGGTACCTTAATTTTTTTGGAAAGCAATACTTTCCTTACCTATGGTAATAGGGCAAGGAAAGTAAAATTGGCTGCTTTATGACAATAGTTTGCTAAACAAATAAAACTTCTTCTCCTTCTTAAGGGTGCCTGTCCGTTACGAACGTTGGCGATCATTCTGGCTATTATTACTTTGTTGGTTGCGCTCCGGAACAATTGAATAGAGGTCTTTCCGACCTCTAAATGAAACTGGATTCTGCATTTTAGTTCAAAGTCATGTTCAACTTTATTATATTCTGTATACTAATTGAAATGATTCATATAAAGACGTCTTATAGGTATCATTATTTTATGGCTTTCACAACGTAATTATAAGGACTCTTTCAAAGGCACTATGTTTCTTTTGAATATTATTAGAATGACCTATTCCACCCTCTAGGTTTCCTAATAATTGCGAAGTATTGCTACAACGCGGACTAGCTACAGTCGGATATGGGTCGGGGTCAGTAGCCGTACTGACAGGTGGAGATACCGGACCTACACTTCTCCCTCTATCCTGATTCTTTACCCTCTGCTTCTTTCGCGAGATTTTTACTTTCAGGGGAAGAGTGTTTGCCCGTGCCGTTGCTGGCCGATTCGGCCCTCGGCCTTTGGAATACAGGGTGGGTGTTAAGGGAGATTAAGATAACCCTATACAAGGAGACGGATCTGACTATCAGATCCCTACCAATAATTCTATTTATAAAGGTAGTACGCAATCTGAACCAACTGCGAATTGACGGCGAGCAAGCTGTACCTGCAAGCCCGGGACGTGGTTTTTCTATGAGGTTTAAGGTGAGAGCTATGGGGTAAAGGTATGACGGAACTATGGAGTTATTAGTAGTATTTAAAATGTAGTTAAATAGGGCACGGTATAGGGTGTAAGCTATAGAGAATAGGGTGCAGGGTATGAGGTATACGGTATAGGGTATAGGGAACAGAGAATCAATAATAAGATTATTATTCTCTACAGCAAATAAATATCTGCTCAATAATCCGCAATCTGAGAATTGCGCTCTAGCTCTCAGCAGGCTGGACCTGCTAGCGAAATACAGTATATCAATTTCAATTATGTGGTAATTAAAATTTGGAGAATAAGGTTTTAGGTGTAGGATTTCTGAATCGCGAGCCTGCAGCTGCGAAAGGATTTTCAGCAATTCTGAAACTGCTAAACAGGATTTCCGCGCTAATCTGATGACTGCGCGCCGGTTATAAGGGCCAATCTGTGACTGCCCTTAAGGGTATGGGAATCACTCTCAATCGTCCGAAACGCTTTTAAATTAATAGTCAGTATGTCGACTATTATGAGAGGATAGAAAAGATTTTTCACAGACACAGTCTGTAGAATAATATCGGGAAGACAACAGTCTGTCGTTGTCAGGGTAGGAAAGGATTTTTCCAGGATTTTCCACAAGGAAAATATCGAGTCAGAGACTCCTAATTCAGGAAAAGATTTCAATAGACTTTTCCAAGTAATTGCCAGTCTAAGGACTACCACAAGAACGATCTCTAATTTGCAACTGAGATCACGGGAAAATTCGTGAATTTTCCACAGGTAAAGCCAGCAAATAATATTTGCTATTAAAGAAGACAGGTTCTAAGAATTTTAGAAAGGATTCGCGGGTCTGAAAACCCGCGACTAGGACGATCTCGAATCTGGAACTGAGATCAGGAAGGATTTTAACACAGGAAGAATTAAGAGAAAGAAAGAGAAAGGATGCCGCAGTCTAGAAACTTCGGCGAGGAAGTCCTCAAGCTGTACCTGAGAGCTAGAAGGATTTTAGAATAGGGAAAGTGAAGAGAAAGAAAGAGAAAGGACGTCGCAGTCTACCAACTTCGACAAGGACGAACTCAAGCTGTACCTGAGTTCTCAAGGAAATGATTGGAATTTTCCTACTAGGTATTACAGCAAGTCAGAAACTGCTAAGAAAAGTTAAAATACTGGGCCACTCTATAGTATGAAAACCAAGCAAGGAAAACTTACTATAAATGATAATAATTTCTCTACAAGGATAAAAATTAATCGAGAAAACTTTTCTCAAAAGGAACAGGGATTTTCCCACAAGAATGAACATTAATTGTAGATATTTTTATGCTCAATCTATTCCACTTGAAATTTTTTGTTCAAATTGTATCTGAAGCCTGATAATTGGGAATCCAAAATCACACTTTGCATTGATGGGGCGAAGCTCCTGGAATTTTTACAGATATGGGACTAGTGGCAGTTGATAGAGCTTATCAATGACTATTTTAGGTATAAATTTAATCAAAATCGTTGGAGAAGTTTTCGAGAAAATCGCGAAAAACCCTGTTTTTGACTACATTTTCGCCATTTTAGCCGCCATCTTGAATTGGATTTGTTCGAAATTGTTCGTGTCGGATCCTTATATTGTAAGGACCTTAAGTTCCAAATTTCAAGTCATTCCGTTAATTGGAAGATGAGATATCGTGTACACAGACGCACATACACACACACACACAACACACACACACACCACACACACACACACACACACACACACACACACACACACACACACACACACACACACACACACATACAGACCAATACCCAAAAACAGCTTTTTTGGACTCAGGGGACCTTGAAACGTACAGAAATTTAGAAATTGGGGTACCTTAATTTTTTTGGAAAGCAATACTTTCCTTACCTATGGTAATAGGGCAAGGAAAGTAAAATTGGCTGCTTTATGACAATAGTTTGCTAAACAAATGAAACTTCTTCTCCTTCTTAAGGGTGCCTGTCCGTTACGAACGTTGGCGATCATTCTGGCTATTATTACTTTGTTGGTTGCGCTCCGGAACAATTGAATAGAGGTCTTTCCGACCTCTAAATGAAACTGGATTCTGCATTTTAGTTCAAAGTCATGTTCAACTTTATTATATTCTGTATCCTAATTGAAATGATTCATATAAAGACGTCTTATAGGTATCATTATTTTATGGCTTTCACAACGTAATTATAAGGACTCTTTCAAAGGCACTATGTTTCTTTTGAATATCCTTTTTTGTGATGAGGATAGAGTCGAACAATATTCTCAATAAAGACTAATTTCTCTTATTCTGTGTACTTATTTCCCCTTCATCATGAATGGAAGTTTCGTTGTATATGTTTCGTTTGTAAGTTCATTGTTTTAGATTGGATTTGGTAATGAATAACTTAGACAAAAAAGCATTTCATGTTAATCATAGATCACAGTGAACATAGAAATTTTTCCATTAAATATCTATTCCAAAATATCAATTTATCTCATGTAAATGTGAATTTTTGTATCAAAGTGAAGATGGATATAACAAATTTACCACTTCATCTTGAAGTGATTTTCCTTATTCTCCGTATAGAAATCAATAAATCATCTATTAAATATCTATTTCAAAATATCAATATATCTCATGTAAATGTGAATTTTTGTATCAAAGTGAAGATGGATATAACAAATTTACCACTTCATCTTGAAGTGATTTTCCTTATTCTCCGTATAGAAATCA
Organism: Nilaparvata lugens; assembly: GCF_014356525.2. Taxonomy (NCBI): domain Eukaryota; kingdom Metazoa; phylum Arthropoda; class Insecta; order Hemiptera; family Delphacidae; genus Nilaparvata; species Nilaparvata lugens. The sequence continues at coordinate 48,865,353 of NC_052505.1, read as the reverse complement.
ATAAATCATCCATGATTCATTGTAAACATCAACAATAAATATATCCGACTTCAAGTAATTCTCCTGATTCTTCATGGAACATATTGAATGGAGCTATCCATGATTCATCATGAACTATTCCTGATTCTCACAGTGTGACCACAACAACTCACTAAATTGATTTTTTAATTACTAATTGAGTTTTTCAGTTATCGCATCACTTTTTCTATCACTGTTGATGAAGTATGAATCGTGTACAATTCATGTACTCATGATTCATCATCTTCTATAGCATTGGCTACACTCGAATAATGTATATTGAAAAATTCATTGTCATACAGCTCTTATCAATTTTTGTAACATCATCCTTTTATTTTCGACAAAATTGAAGTCAACTGCTCTATAGAACACTAATTCCAATCCAGTAATTTTTCCGGTACCCTTGTTTCATACCTGTATAGAGCGCCATTTTTATGTTCCTAGTGATTTTAACCAATAGAACAGGTTCTGGAATAACTGCCTTTTAACAATCGTTGCAATATTCACTCGACTTGTAAAGGACGTACTTTTCTATTCAGCTATGTCATAACCCGTGCAAGTTGGATGAAGTTGGGTTCAATTTTACGCGGTTGACTGCTGAAAAGTGAACAACCGACGCCGCGCCACTTAACCGACAAGAGGTGAGTTTCGTTGCGCGCACATCATCAGCCCAACTGAAAACTCCATAAAATTGCAAGTGGAGAGTGCTGATAAGAGAACTAACGTCCAATGTGGCGTCTTTTGTTGTGATATTCGAAAAGAAAAGTTGTGAGTGGATCGATTCAGGAACGGGGTTATGCAAATGCAAAGCCAAGCTAAACTTTAGTTTAGTAAAGCCAAGTCCTATGAATTGTCATTCTTGTACAGCAAAGACATTGTTTGGAATTTGGAAAATTAACTAAAATCAATTGTCTTTATTTTTTCAATTAAAGCTTCTTTGATATTAAACACGATACTACTTTTCTATTTGAATATGGAATATGCATAGGGCTTAGCAACTCTTCAATCACCTGAATTAATTGGAACCAGACCCAATTCGGTTAATCAAATATTCGAATAATTGGAGGTTTCATTGAAAAAACGTCTAATTAAAAAAAAACTCCATGGAAGAATATGTAGTATATTCACTTTATTTATAACCGGTTAATTGAATTTATCACTGTATGAATTGGACTTTGCTTTAACAAATTAGTGTTAATGCTTTTTGAACATATCTGAAATACGTGGAAATTCTGCAATACCTTCTAAAAAATATTTGGATGATCGGAGTTTCGATGATTGGATTCCTACTTTAGTTAATCTGAAATCTTATTAACTCATTTGATCATGCTTTTAAAAAAATCCTCTAGAAATGCGTTTTGTGCAACTGAACTCCACATTCCATTGAGTGTCCTAGTATTCAAATACTGATAGACATTCAAAGATAGGAAAATATCAATACAGAATCATGTATATCAGCGGAAAATGTATATTATCCAGAATCATGTCCACCAATTGCCTAATATCTCTACGTTTCAAAGTTAACTGATACAAAAGAATTATTGCTCTCAAGAATTTACCCAATCTAGATTAAAAAATATTCATTTTCAATATGATTTATGTTGGAATACTGCAACATTTGTATAGGAGAAACAAAATAAAGTGCAAATAAAAATAGACCTGCCTAAAGGAATTCCATGAGATATTAGAGAACTAGCGGCTTTATTGAATTATGATGAAATTTTCCACATTAGAAAAAGACTAAGATAATTTTTTTCCTAGAGAAGAGAGGTGGATGAAATATTAGCTCCTATAAAATTAGAGAAATCAAGGAAATTCAGCCAATTCACCATCTGATCGGTCCCTTGGCATAAAGTTAAGAAATTAATACAGTAAACTGTATCAATTGAGATCAATTCGAACATCTTTCGGCAATTTTTGGGTGTCAACTGACATTCACTTGAAAAGGGAGCTCTAGCAATTCTTGCCTGGTCAGCTACTTTTATTGTCAACACTCCCTGTGAAGGGAGATAGATATTGTCCAGGCTCTAAGGATACATGGTTGGGTGATTCTTGTGAATCATGAGAAATGAGGCCATTAATCATGGGTCTTATCTTCCAATAGCCAGAAGCCTTTTAGCTGAAGTTTCTAATAATAACAAATGTGTCTCAGTAATTCAATAGCTCTGATAATTTGAAGATTAATTTCATACACTGAAATTTTCCATCACAATTTCGTCTCATAGAACTTACTCATTTTGTTTCTTCTCGAAATTACTTGATCTTTGGCGATTACTTCTCGCAATAACTTCGATAGTTAACATCCAATCATGTTGCTCTGTTTCAGTTATCCCCATTAACAAAATACTATTTTTGATATTCGTATTCATTATAAATATCATAAAAGGATAACAAAACTCGTAAACATTTTAACATTTAATGATTTTATAAGATCTGAAATCATTATCTACTCAATAACCGATTATTGAGAACTTTTAATATTCTTTAAATTTTCATGGACGTTTTTTATTTTCGAGGTTCAATTTTTGTTGTTGATGTCAACTATGGACCTTAGTTAATCATAGTGGATTTCAAAGAATTGTAGAATTTGAAATTCTCTATAACGACTGTGACACTACAATAATTCTAGTCAATGTCCTCGAATAAAGTATTCTGGCATAATACGATACGTAGTGTGCAAACTGTTTCGATTATACATTGAATAAAATTTGGCTGTATGACTATATAGTGTTCAATTCGAAACAGAACTCAACTATGAGTTCAGTGTGTAAATAACAATTTATTGACATAGATTTGAATGACGAAATAACAGCAGATGTTGAAAACGTTGTCCATCCATTTCAAAGGACTTGTTTCACCTTGTTCCTGTCTACTCTTCCCATCTTCTATCTGTCTATTCCATGAATAGCATTAGTAATGTTTATCTTCAATTGTTGTCGGTAGTTTATAAGTATTGCTCCAAAAAAATTCTTCAAGTTGCCTTACAGAAACAAGTCAAGGCTAGACGGATCGGGGGATCGTTACAGAAAGTTCCTGTAGCATATTCCAACGTAAAAACAACGTTCAAACGTAAATGCTTGACCATCACTATTTCAACTGTTATGCACAAAGAATAAATAAATAGTCATACCCACTCCATCACTAGTTGAACCAACATAAGAAACAGTATTTAACCAGTTTCACACAAATATAGGCATTTCCAAAATGAATATTACCGACGAATGCCTACTATATAGGTTCCCAACTGGGACTCAGGTCTCCTTACTCCTAGCACAGATGTTCTCCAGTGGCTGAGTGACTTGGAAGTACCGATCTGAAATCTGTGTTTATATGTGTTTCTCATGTAACTTTGTTTTAAATTTTTGACAAAGCTATTCAACTGGCAAGCATATAATTTTAATTTTTCTTGACCACTCTTTTTTAGTGAGGATAGTACTATGTTTTTCCCCCTGACCATACGAATATATTCAAAATACGTACAAGCTAATGAGCAACAGGTTGTGTTTTAAATTTCACACTTTGTATAATAAACATAATTTCTCACAAGATAAGTATCAATATCGGGGCACCGAGCTTCGCTCGTTATTTTTATTTATTGATAAACAGAACACAATTCTCTAAAATGGTCGTGTTTAAATTTCACAGCTGGCTATACGTCATCTTATGAATTTCTGGGATGTTTTTTTTTTTTATTTTTCACATACTCACTCGCTCATTTACTTTTTTACTATCCACAGACGACGAAAGTCTCAGCTGCTTCAGCCAAGGATGAATTATCCTTTTAATGTCGTTCAGCGAGTTTTCCCAAGGATGAGACCTAGTGCAATCGAATTTTTATATCATAAACTTATTATGTTCCAAATTTCGTGAAAATCTTTAGAGCCGTTTTCGAGATCAGTTGAACATAAATATATACCCATATAACCATATAACCACATAACCATATAAATAAATAAATGAATAAATAAATAAATATATATATATATATATATATATATATATATATACAGAAATTGCTCGCTTAATATAATATGATTAACATCTTTCATACTTTTTTGACTTTATGTCTCTATCTATATTTGAATGAGTTTCAGGTTGTTTCTTTTGATAATAATAACTGCTATGATAACACTAATAAAGCCCTGCTTTGTAGACTGCTATATTCCTCTGTGATAATGCTAATAAAGCACTGCTTTGTACTGTACTTTAAATTCGGTGTTCATTGACGAATATAGACTATAGACACGAGTTTCGTGGACACGTCATCAGTAATCCCATTGAGTAGAATGTATTTGAGAAGAATGATGGCATTCGCCAGTGATTTTGAATCATATCGATTTATCGGTGGTTAGCGAGTAATCCCGACTGGGAAACAAATCAATTAGCAGAAGCACAGCATTCGTAGCTGAACGTCCAAACCCGGCGATAATTGAATTTCACATTCATTAGCATACAAAGTGAACCATTGAATTTTGTACCAGTCTGTGTGTCTCTCTGTCTCTTGTCAATTTTTCTAATCGCTTGTCATGTTCTCTCTTGTTCCACTGATCGTAATCTCTTCATTCTCCATAATAATTGAAAAAACTGCGCTTCTATCTCTAATCCTGTTGAGCTTCGTCATTGAACGCTGTTAGGTAAAAGGCTGGAATATTTGGAAATATAATCTGATCGTAGATTTACGTTTGTTATTCATTACTTACTGGAATTTCTGGAATGTTGATCATATTATTGTGCATTTTGGATATGGGTAGTCTATTCAATGAAGGCAAAAAGTGTGCATTGTGCATGAAATTCCATTCTCAATTGGATGAATTTTTTGGCTCAACGATGCAATAATTTAATAAAATAATATTCTTCTTGGATAAACTTCATAAGTCTCTAGAAGTTTTGTTTGCCTAACCGTCTTGCCAGGTGGCTGCAAACTTCTGTCCCTTCTGAATCGTGAATTCTCCAGTCAAGTTATTAACTAGTACTATACATTTAACCAATTCATCCAATTTTCCAAGAATTTGAAAAATATTGGACCTACTTGATAACATCGTGCGATAGCCACGCATCAGGCACTGGTATGCACATCATATCTTCTAGGAAACTTGCCTATTCGAAGGATAAAAAAACGAATGTCAACGGCTAAATTCGGCAAAATTGTGCTATCAAAGGACAAATAACTTGTGATGACTGTGATTTTCCAATCCATGCAAACTCCAAGAGAACAAATTATATCATGAAAAAGCAGAATCAAGCATGAATTTATTTTCATATAAATCTACAGTTATCGCGACCAACGTCAAGTCTCGTTTCTGACGAGTGATTTCATCGCAGTCAGGTGATGGGAGGAAGGGGATGAAAAATGGTATGATAAAATATCAGAGAGGCACGTCATTGATGACAAGAGGCTTGGCGAATGCAGAAACCGACAGCGAGCCACCTAATAAATTCCCACCGCCCGTGTGTGGTGCGCAAGATATCAATTTGAATTATTAATCTCCATCCTGTTCCATGGTCCTGGCGAAACCGATGATGGAACAAGGAGAGGTATTTCACCATTCCGCCCCAACCACCAATAATGGAGAGCAGCCACTAATGGAAGAGCTAGAGATGTTCATAGTAGGATAGTGATTAAAATCCATCTATTCAATATTGCAGTCTACAAAATGTCACAAAAATCTTGGAGAATCCTCCCAGGTATTGATCGTGATGGAAAATTGAAACAAGAAGTTGATTAATTGATTTTCTCAATAACACTTTATTCACGTGAAACTTTCTTCGTGTAAAATCCACATGAAATCGTACCCTACTTTTCAATCTTTGTCTATTATTCCATATACAGATAACCAGGGAGAACAAACCTTTGTCCTATTTGTGCTGATCGTCTATTGGCTATTGTGCCAATGTTTACTAGTTTGGCTGAGAACAATCAGAATTGCATTGTTTGTACTAAACATTTTTATAGTAGAACATGATAATACTCATATGTGTTGTATTGGAATTTATTATTGATGGGAGAATACTCATGTGAGTGACCATTACCACCTATAAATTGAAAGCTACAACATGTCAATCTTGGAAAATAAATTTAGAATGTATCATTCTACTCAGAGAAACATTGTCTACATTGAAAAAAATATAATCCATACAAAAATAACAACAGACTCCAAGCTACTTCTCTTTTATTTGCTGACAACACTGATTCGCTGAGAATCAAGTTGAATTTTTAGATAGACTTTTCTGTGGAATCTTTTGATGACATGTATTTTCACATGAAGTTTGTATGTTTCTTAGCTGAGTCTGAGTGAGCCAGAATGATAAGTTATCAGAGCATCTCCAGAGCAGGTGATTTTGGATAATTCACCATTCATAATAGTCTCATTCATTCATTGGAAAGCTTCTTATAATTATATTATGTAGATCTATATCCATTCAATCCATGCTATCCATTTGTTATATCATATGAATTGCGTTACATGAGTAAAATAAATATATTTTTTGAGGTAAAATTACTGAAAATCGTATGCAACTGCAAAACAAGAAGCTGTTAATTCAAAGATCATAATGTTATTGGTCTTTAGCAAGTCTACAATGGCTGCACAATCAACGTTGAATAACACATATAGGCTGTATGCATCATCATAATTATCATATAATACTTCCTCACAAGATAAATAATATTTTCAAAATTTTTCATACTTTATCACAGATAAATCCTGCATAATATGAATCCAATATGCTCACAAACAAGTAAAATAAGGTACCACTTAGATGAGTAATGCTAAAAGTACAAGTGCCATTCTGTTTCATGAATTGGTTTAAAAGAAAAGTATGAAATCGATGCTGGTTAAATTTGTTAGTTCATCTGAGCAGGTGTGTAAAGGACATCTCACAAATCTGCCTAGCTTTTGTGATAGTGTAGAAGAGCTGAACCTGAACCACATGCCACAATTTATTTGTTTGTTTTTGTGGACTTGGGATAAAAATGGAAAATGCAAGAAACCTCACAGAACAGGAAATTATGTGCGCATTTTATGTACTTCCCAGCTCCAATCAGATTCCCTGCAACCCTTTCGAAATGTGGTGTAGTTCTGTGCTGCGATGTTGCAAAGCTGGAGTCGTTTCCTCCTGTTCTTTCCAACTGTCTACACAACATGTAATTCTATGTCTTCTGTGAAAGGAATGTCATCTAGCGAATAATAAAATAAAATTTGGATTATTGAGATCAGGGCGATACAATGTCAAATTGAGAAAAATCGAAGACAATTTGAATTAACCTATAGTCATATCATATTATTAATATTGGCTCTTAGTGAATTGTGCATTCAAATCATACTTTTTTCAAATTTTCAAATAAATTTCTCCATTGAAAGATCTATATTTCTGCTTCTCAGTTCACTATTTTATCTACTTCAAGAATCAATACATTGCAGATCGGAATAGCTGATGTTAATGGCGTAATTTCTCAGTTTCGAATTGGACTGCAATCTGATTGGAATATTTGCAAGCAGCAAACATTTTTAGAAATTTATATCGATGCTCTTACAGTATTTCGAAGTTGATTATCGTAATCTATGCATCTGGTTTATAATAAAAAAACATTACAAATTCAGTATGTTCTAGCTCAAAAGTTTTAAATTAAAGTGAAATCAAAGATCCAACTTAATAAGTAAATAATAAGTGATGAGTAATTAAGTAATAGGTAAATAATATTTTCAATTCATTAACATCCTTCCACCTTCTATCAATCACAAATGCTTCGACAGTCAAGTAGAACAAATACTTGAGAACAACTATTTGATTCATTTGATAATAATGTGGATATAGTTCGATGTGGGATGTTGAATCAAAGGTTCTATCATTTTCAATCATATTACCAGTACCAGTACCAGAGGTACTGGTAGAGAGTTACTCTTGGTAGAGAGTTACTGGGAAGCATATTTTCAACATTCTTTCGAAAGAATGGACATTGATATGTCCAAAGCTCCGCCAATTGATGTAGATGCATTACAATATTATCTTGTAGAGTTATTCCAAATTGATTTTTTTTCATATCATTGTACAGTTCAATAATTATTCTCTCAGTTTAAGTTATGTAAATTCATCTAAAACTTTGCTGTATTGTAAGCTATTGTATAAGTATATATTGTAATCTACATAAATAAAGTACTCAATCAATCAATCAATCAAAGAGGATACATTTCCATCACCAAATAAGATAAGAAATTTATACACTTTATCATTGTGCTATGACCAATCTATTCTACTTTTCAATTTATTGAATGTTTTGTCTTTCAAATGAATACTTGAACAACTATTAGTTCTGTTTGATGAAACAAAAAAATGGTTGGTCAAATTATCTTCCTATTTTATTCTTAGATGAATATTTGAGTGATAATTCAAATCGTGAACTAATTAACTCTAGACCTCGGAACAAGCAAACACATTAGACGCTCTAGAAAATTCCAAGCACGGGAAGAGAATTACCAAGTTGAATTCTACTTACGGGACAACATTGAAATGTTTCCATGCAATTAATCAGACTGATTCAGTGAATTAATTCTCCACCAACGTTAGCGAGTACTTCCACTTCTATTTGCATAAGTTTTCTCTCAAATGCGCTAAGTCTGTTCTCAAATCCACTAAATTGAAACCTACATGAGGAAACCGGGAACTGTTTACTACTAGTAACTTGAATTCTTCTATTTGTTTAGAAAACTCAAATTTCGCATGATCTCGTTGTCTTGGTACAACTTCAAGTAGCCTATATAATGTATATCGGTTTAATATTTATTTGTGACTTGAACTTCCAAAGTTCTTGATTTTAAAAATTCAATCATCATCAACAAAAACAAAAATGGGGAAAAATGCACTAGATACAAAAACATTCATTGGCAACACTCTACTATATGCAGAGTATGTGGATAACATTTACAGTATTTGCATCTAGTGAAAGATACTTGTCACTGGTGATAATTGTTTATTTTTTTTCTTTTTATTGGGTTGAGTTCATTATGAATATTATAGCCTCGTCATATGTTAACATTTTCAATTCAATAATTGAATATTCGGTTTTCAAGTCCTGCGATTCATCAGGCTATTGTTTCAAATGATCATTCTGGATCCTGGAAGATTGATTTCAAAAGTTCATTTCCTACACATCGGATAAGTTCTTTCAATGAATTTCAAAGATCATCTCTGAACTCTGTGATAATGATTGTTGAAATTCAACATCCTTGATTTCCACCATCACTTCTTAATGAAATGCAAACCTCCTTCTCACTAGTTGATCAAATTTATATTATTCGTCCTGACATGCTCACAGAGCTGTTATTACTTGAGTTTAGTAGGATGCAGTTCCAAAGTATTCCTGGCATGCGTCGAGTATTTATCTTGAGAAACTATGAGTGCATTCTTGTATGAACTCAACAGTAACCTAACAAGACCTAAAAGTTTGACAGAGTGGACTCTTAATTAATGTGAGAGCAACGAGCAACCCTCAAGAGATGTACAAGAGACGTGCCCAAGTCCCCAAGTCCACTCCTTCAACAATTCAACTGCTTCGTAGCCAGCCTGTGCGTTCAGTCACTGGGGAAATGAACGGATTCTGTCCACAGTATAATACCTCGGCGGCAATAGCTCAGTGTACGCACTTGTAATCTGACATACTCCTATTATCATAATCTGATGTCAGTGATAGTCTGCCAGTGACAAGTTCAATACATTGTTCATCATGGAAACAATCGAATAATCATGGTTCTAAACAATGGTTGAATTCGGCGCTTTGATCTCGTGATTGAACATTGAAATGGCTCACTAGGAACAACGGCAATCTAATTAATCAGGTAGTCTCTATTTCAGAGAAGTACTATTTCAGAAGATCCCGGTTTCAAACCCAGTTATCACTAAACGTTTTTTAATCACGTCCGTGATATCGGATGGGCAAGTTAAACAGTTGGTAGCAGTGGGCTACGTTGTTATTGCTCAAATTTGTTACTCCGTATTTTCATGAATTTATAAGTGGTAGAAGTTAAAGAATTAGTAACTGGTTGGTTCTATGTGAATAATAAAGTTTTGGTGTACCTGCTGATAATATCCACGTGAGGTTAACTGTAAGTATAGATACTGATATTCAAGTGAAGCTTACGAACTTTTTACACGGTCTTGACAGAATTTCGGCCATTTCTGACTGCCGGATTTTGCCTGCGATTGCTAATAACAATAAACAACTACCGTACTGAATCTATCTGTCGTCTGCTAGAGCCAGTAGGTCTATTGAATTGTGACGTCGATTAGCTGATAACGGTAAGAGAGAGAAAGTGTTATCACTATCTGTCAATAGACCGAGTGCTTCACAGCTGTTCAACTTGTTTGTTTACTCGTAGCCATAGTACTTCAAAAGCGCGTAGTTTAAATCAAGAAGACTTTATTCTATTACCTATATTCGCACAATCATATCCTGACTCAGGGGCTTCCTTCTCCGCTTTTGTTTTGATTGCCCTCAAGACGCTTCCTTATCCTTTTCCCTTATGAATCTCCAATTCCCAGTGAAAACTGACTTCATCTTTATATTCCTTGAACTGAGTGACGCCGCGCTGAACTGTGCTCGAACTGTTTTGAACTGAGCTTTAATTATGACTCCTTTAATAAGAAAATTACAGCGAGGACGAGAGCTATTGATTGCTATTGAGGTTGATGGATTTAATATCAAAAGGGATCGCATTATGGTTGATGGTGGAATCTCGTGGAGATGTCTCAGCATTGGCTGTCCGGTAAATTTGAAGACAAATTCGGGCATGAATAAAGTATTAGATACAATCGGACAGCACAATCATCCGGCTCCAGATTCGGATCCTGCGAGTGACAATTCAAAGAGTGAATTAGCTTCAGAATTTATTTCAAAATCTCCAAAAACTCCTAGAAATAACAAAAGTTCCCTTTCATCACCTATGACTTGTGATATGGGTGTAAATACGCCGACCACAAGGACTGTCTCAACTGATTCTTCAGATAGTATGCGTACAGTCGAGCTTCTTCAGCAACGAGATGATTTAATTGCCTTCTCACAAGAATTGAAGATGCAAATTGAAATACTCGAGAATCAAGTGAAATCTCAAAAAGCTGAGTCCAGTTCAATGGCGCTAAATTTTAAGAACGAACATCTGGCTATCAAAGATCAACTTAAATCTATGGCCGTTACTGTGGAAACCTTGGAGGTTGACAACCGTGTCTTACGGAGTGAAATAGAAATTTCCAGAGATGAAGCCAACCGATGGAAGAATAAATACGAGGTGCTAGTGAATTCGGCATCATGTGATGTTTTGACGCAGCGACGAAGTAAGGACCGACTCCAGTGGGCGAATTTAAAAAGTAATAATACACAACTGGTGCAAGGAAAGGACTTACAATCAAATAATAATGACTCACGAGACATACATAAAAAGAATAAGACTGACAGTAATAACACGAAACAGCGAGTGAAGATTAGGTGTTTTTCGGACAGTGATGGAAGACAGGTTGCCAAGGGTGTCTCTTCAGAGAGTGATCATGACTTTCTAAATATGATGAAGCCTGGTGCCAAGTTTGATGCAGTGACGGAGGAGTGCAATAGTATGTGTTCTGATATGAGTGAGAAAGATCTAGTGGTTCTTATTGCTGGAACTAATGACGTAGCATCAAATGAATCAAATAATTTTATTAGATCGTTCAAAAAGAGACTTTTGGAACTGCGACATACTAACGTATTAGTGTTCTCCGTACCACACCGTTATGATCTACCCCAGTGATCATGTGTAAATGTGGAAGTACGTAAAACCAATGAACAGTTGAAAAACATAAGCAAACGCTTCTCAAACGTTGTTTTTACGGATTTAAGTTCACTGGGAGCAAGATTCCACACGTCTCATGGTCTTCATCTTAACAGAATTGGTAAAAAACATATTGTTGACATGATACTGAATACTGTAACTCGAATCAATGCCACTTTAGAGTCAACCAAAAACACTATTACATTAGGTCAAAAGGGAAATGACAACAATTATTTTTTAGATGTATAGATTGTTCATCTATTGATATTACGAGTAGTACACCTAGTTGTAAGAAAAATGAAACTTTTGTTACTAATTGTAATGCACAATCTTTAAATGAGACCGTAGGTGATCAAACTAAAATAACACGGTCCACTAGTAATATCTGTATTAATCCCAGGACAATTAACTTACGTAAGCCTATTGAAATGTCTATTACCTCAGAATTTAATGTAGGATATCTAAATGTTCAAGGTATAAACAATAAACATGTAGTTTTGAATGAATTTGGGAATAAAAACAATTGTCACACTCTTTGTCTGAGTGAGCATTGGTGCAAGGAAGAAGATATAATTTATCATAAATTAGATGATTATGTTTTAGTCAATAGTTATTGTAGAAAACAATTCATACATGGGGTAGTATCTATTTATGTCAGACCTGAGCTTGCAAAAGAAAGTATTAAATTAGATTTGGATTGTCTCAACAGTGAAAAGAATTTTGAAGTAACAGGCATAGCTATTAATAAACTTAAGCTTATTGTAGTTTCTCTGTATAGATCGCCCTCGGGAAACCCTGCTCTTTTCTTACAGGGTCTTGATGAGGTTTTACATTTGTTCAGTAGACCCGGGTGGAAAAATTATCGCAAGGGAGGTGACCTTAATGCTGAGTTTAATGTACTACAAGATAAGGCAACAGTTCATGAGTTGAAAAATCTATTAAGGCAGTTCAACTTTTATTGCACAAATTTAAGGCCCACTAGGGGATCTGCTTGCCTTGACAATATATTTACCAACATAGGCACACAATATATCTACACAGATGTAAAAGCATTCCATTTTTCTGACCATGATTGTGTTTTTCTGAGCCTATTGAATTTGGGCCAAGGGGATGGCGGTGTCAGGACAAAGATGGTTTCTACTAGACCTGTAACTGTTGAGAAGATGCAAAATTTTAGATCTGCACTATCAAATATAGATTGGGTAGCCAAATTATCTAACCAAGTGGGTGGTGAAGCTATTTTTAACCGTTTTATGGAAATATTTTTGTATTATTTTGATTTGTGCATACCACAGAAAATTGTTAGAGTCACAACTAACTCTCCTGAAGCCAAAGTGAAGAGGAAACCTTCCACCTGGTATACACCTCAGTTGTTAGAAATGAAAAACAAATTGTTATTGTATCATCACTTATATATAAGAGACAAGACAAACTTATCTAGATTAGCGTATTGTAATGCTAGGACTGAGTATAAGAATGCTATAAATACAGCCAAGAAACAGTACAACTCAACTCAGATTGAGCTCTCCAGTAATAGATGTAAATCAGCCTGGAAAATGATCAATCAAGTTAAAAAAGAGAGTCGAAATGTTAGTATGGGTATTCCTCCAGATGCTTTTAATGAATTCTTTGTAAAATCAGTTGAAGAAGTGCATGATAAAATTGCTCAGCCAATCACTACCGCTGCCCAACTTATTGAAAGTTGTACTACAGCAAGGAGGCCTGCCTTCGGTTTTTCTGAAGTAACTCCTAACATTATATTAGATATAGTTAATAGCTTTAAGTCATCTGACAGTGTAGACATCTACAATTTATCCAGCAATATAATTAAAAAGGTCATAGACTGCATTTTTTGAACCTTCAACTTACTGCATCAATAGTTGTATAACGGAAGGAGAGTTTCCATCTATACTCAAATTATCAAGAGTAGTACCAGTTTATAAAAAGGGACCAAAAGATTGTCCATCTAGTTTTCGCCCCATATCATTAGTTCCTATATTTTCAAAGATCTTTGAGTCAGTAATAAAAATCCAGATCTCAAATTACCTAAGTGAACAGCACATTTTAAGTGAATCTCAGTTTGGTTTTATAAAAGGTAGATCTACCGCATCTGCAATAGATGCTCTCATTAAAAAAGTGTTGGATGCTTTTGAAACAGGTCAATTTGCTCAGGCTACCTTTTGTGACCTCAGCAAGGCATTCGATTGTGTCGACCACACAATCCTGCTGAATAAACTTGGTCTCTACGGTATGAACAGTGTAAGCCTCATGTTAATTGGGTCATACTTATTTGACCGTAAGCAAATAGTCTATGTAGGTCATACTAAATCTAAGGTAAAAATGATCAAGTTTGGTGTTCCTCAGGGCTCTATCCTTGGACCTGTACTGTTCACCCTGATGATAAATGATCTTCCATTATCAGTGACATCTCAGTCAATGCTTTATGCAGATGATACCACTTTTTTCAATTCAGACTCAGATTTTCAAAAACTCGCTTTTACGATGGAACATACTTTAAACCAAGCAAGCATATGGTTCAGGGCAAATGGTTTCCTATTGAATAATAATAAGACTCAACAAATGATTTTTAGCTTAAGAGAGATTCCAATAGATAATAGTGTAAATAATGTCAAGTTTCTAGGTATATATATTGACGAAAAATTAATATGGAAGCCACATATTGAGTATGTAAATAGTAAATTGTCTAGGGCTATTTATTTGTTGAAGCAATTAAAAAATTATGTACCTGATAGCTATGTAAGGTCAGCCTATTTTGCATTTTTTCAAAGTATTCTTCTATATGGCGTGTTGTTTTGGGGTAATTGTAGCCATGTTAGCAGTGTACTTTTACTTCAGAAAAGAGCCATCAGGATATTAGCAGATGCGCGTAATAGTACTGAGCATTGTAGACCTTTGTTTATTAAGTTGAGAATCTTGACAATCATAAATCTTTATTTATACACTGCTCTAATACATGTAAAAACAAAGGTAGAGAAAATTCCAAGACATACCATACATTCTTATGCAACAAGAAATAAGAATAGACTGAATATACCATTCCAAAGGCTTTCTAAGTCCATGAATAGCTACAATATTATTGGTCTTAAAATGTACAATAAGTTACCTCTAAGCTTAATAAATGAGTCTACAGATAGATTTAAAATGAAACTTTTCAACTGGTTAGTGAAAACACCAATGCATTCTATACAAGAGTTCTTGGATTCCGATATGATTATTGATGTTTGATTCCTTGATTGCTTAAAGCTTTTCTTTCTTGTTTCAACATTTTGACAGGGCCTTGTTTGTACTGTTGTTTGTATAGTGATGAATATTTGAATTCTTCTGGGCTTACTTTAGATGTAGTTATGTTTATGTGTTTATATATGTATATCGTATATACTTTTAACTACATTAACTTATAACCTTCTGACTTGCATAATGTTAGTATATAGTTTTGACTTTGTCTATTGCCAATGTTGCTTAATGACAATAAAAATGTATTTATTTATTTATTCTATTTTATTTAAACTTTTAGTCTCCACTGAAGTATGACAGACGTGAAGTTCAATGACGTCTTAGATGATAAGTTTCAATGACGGCTTATTCAGTAAGGTGCGACCGTCCCCCAAGTCCCGTCCACCAACAAAAAGCCATAAGGATTAACTTACTTATTGCATTCAATTGACAAAATAATATTGCGGCTGAACAGGATTCAATAAGGTCTTTGTGAGTTACCATGTACTGATACAATGATAAGGAAGCCAATATAAAAAAAAAACTCTTTCGTATATTTGTCTCAGAACATTTATCATACATTATTGTGTAACTATACATTATAATTTACAGTTATTTATATAAAATATATATTATAGTAGCCCTATTATATGATCACGTATGTCTACACATTCACGATGTTATAAAGAGTATGATCTTATACACGATATACATAACATTAAACTCGAAATCATAGGTACGCGTAGATTGTGGATATAGTCCTGAATAAAATGAAGGACTTCACACTTGAGCCTACTACATTAAGTAGGCTCATGAGAGTCGAGTGAATGAATCTAATGAATCTCATTGATGAATGAATCCAATCTGAACCTAAAGAATTCTGCTATGTTCTTAGATCTTGAAATAGTATTATCAGTAGTGACAGCTTATAATAATATTGTAGATAGTATAGTAGTAGATAGTTTACAGTAGATAGTATTATTACCAGACACGTAAAGTTGTAGACAGTTATAATTTACTTCTTTACTAATATTGACGATAGAAATAGCACAAACTTCTTTCACATGTGACTGCACTCGAAAGCTTTGTCAAGAGTCAACGTTTTCTCTTTTACGTGTATCAAGCACAATATGATGCCTTATTTCTGTTGCACAATACTTTATAAAAATACGGAGCTATTAAAATTCACTGTAGTTTGGATACTTTTCTCAAGTAGCCTTACTCTTATCACACCACGCTCAATAAGTTCAACACGTTTCTTACTAAGCTTAGAGCACGTGTTAGAAAAATACAGCTTTTAATTGAATACAGATGTTTGTTTTGGTCTGTTTCAAGACTTTTAGACTTCACTCTCAGACATCCCATTCTCTTCCATAGAATTGAGAATCAACATCAATAAATTCTCTTCAGGAATATTGAACCTAATAGTTGTATTTTAAACTGTCTGGTGAGTCTGACTTCACAGGAATATTTCGTCTATTGAAGATGCCGATATTTTAGAATACTCACAATGATTAATAATTAATATGGCTAATCTAATTTCATTATAAAAAATGAGGCTTTTGCTTCAACAGCCACATCTTCTCAACTGCAATAAACTGGAAGAAATCCACATTCCAAACGAACAAATTCTCAAATAATAGTTAGACTGAGCTACCAGAACCGATCACTGATTCGAAGCTTGGTGTTGGTTTAAATTATGACATGACACGCCCTCAAAGAAATGGGTAACTTGTAGCAATTAGGGGATCCAATTCAAATAGGGAAATAGATAACACTGGTATTCAATTCCAACAGCTTTCAGTATCTTCTCTGAAGCATTTTCATCAGGTATTTTGTGTTTTAATCCCAGTTCATCATGTATTTCTCACATCAAAAACTCAATGCTCAGTCAAGTTATTAATTTGCGCCCAATCAAGAAACCCATTAATCAAAACTCTTGTAAAAATCATTCTCATATTGTTACAAATAACTACAGAAATTAATCTCTCACATACTATATTTCAAGCGAAATTACTCATCCGTTCTAGTTTCATTAGTGTTTTTTGTTTTTCATGAAACTTACTAAACCAATAAATCTTGTTCAGTTGACTCAGACCTTCTTGCTCTGAACCTCAGCAGACAACATCTATTGGAGATTTACTGCTGATCAATACTTAAGAATGAATCTCTCAAGAATAGCCATGGAGATTCTTCAGTGCCTTCAAAACTCATCTGGTGTGCAATTTTTGAAAGGATCAATGGTTCTCTCTACAATAAGATTTCAGGATTTATGTTAGGACTCATTGCTCTCCATATGAATAGGGACGGATGCCGAAAGATATGAAATTTCCATCAACTCAATAAGTTTCCCATTATATTAGCTTGTGAGCTTAGCTGCATCACATGAGATGCTGCTTTCCTAAACCGGCCCTTTCTATTCTCTCCGAATCCGTAGCTCTTCCTCTTATCGGAAAGCTCCTCAAACAACCTCAGTTACCTCACTTTCATAGAATTATTCAAAAGAAACTTCATCATTTAATTTTTGAGTTCATTATATATTTTTTCAATTGAATTACTTTAATTTCCATATCATAAAAACCATATGTAGCGATAATAAACAACTATAGGATGAAACTTGCAGAAGAAAATAATGCATCAAAGATTATGTTTGGTGTATGTGACATTGAATATGATGAGCTCATTAAACGAGTTTTTATAAAAACCCTTAAGATGAGGCAGGCATACTTAATGATATAGAACCGACTTATTCATCTAAATCTATTCCTCTATCCATAGCCTATACTACTATTACAAATTCTTCCAGGGCAGGATCGAATTTGTAGAATTCGTAGGAAATTCAATATCAAGAATTTGCATATGGCTCAAATTGGGAACAGGGTCGCCATGAGACTCTAATCGTCTCTTTGAAAATAAATCCACATAAATCCCAGTTGTGTGAAATTTAACTTTTTGGATAAATCCTACTCACTGATTAGATGAGTTGAAGTTGTTTATTGTTCTTGATCAATAACAGAAAGAATCTTATTTTTTCATTAGTTCATGAAGTACTAACGTTCATTTGAATGAATAGATGAGCTTTATTGCAATTCCTAAACTCATTCACATAAAGCATACAGTACTCGATCGAAGCTTGCGAGCTCACAGAAATACCTGCAAATATTTCAAGTTATAGTATTACACTATACATTATTATAATACACCGTAACCTTACTGAACCTGGAGAATTTCATTAAGAATCATTTAGTTGGTTGTTAGTGAAAAAGTGTTAGTGTAGTTAGACTATTGTATGAATGATAGATATGGTTTAATACTTCCAATTTGGTTCTATAGTGAGTTCCACGTTATAGTGGCAGTGAAGAAAGATAGGAAACAACGTTGCCGATTTTCCGCCTTGCCATAACCTTCTTTAGAGGATAGCTGATACCGGTGTATTTGATTAACTATTCATTCTTGTTTGAAATAATCATTTATTTTTTACTTGTTGAAAAATACATTTTTCAATGATTCAATAATATTTTTTTATTAGTGAAATTGAATATTCGATCAAATCAATTGTATTTACAAATTGTTAAAAATCGATCTAGCAACTTCGCAGAGCTAGAGAAGGATAGCGCTATCTGCTTTGTTGGATAGATAGATAGATAGATAGGCTGCCTTTATTTTAACCTGGAGGGCGAAGTTAGGGCGCAGCCGGCCCTCTCTCCCACTTAACCCTCCTATACAATTCTAATGCATCTACTTCAAAACATAAGGAAATAATCTCTTAAATATAATAATAAGTAATATGATAGAAAAAAAATATATGTATATAATATAAATCAATAATTGAAAAAAAAAACAAAAACAATTTCATTCAATTTAGTAGAATATATTTTAGACTGAAAGAAAATAAAAAAAAAGTTAGAAAATAGAGTTATAGGAATTTTTTTTTAATTTTTAAGCAAGAAACAAGAAAATTTCACGCAAACACACACCTTTCACACAAGCAAACACACCACGCATACACACCTCCTCATCCTATGCCCCGATCGCCCTCCCTCAGCCACGCCAAGACCTCCGCGCCGAACAGTGTCCGCCTCTCCACACTCCTCAAAGATGCGGGTAAGCTATTCCACAGTCTGCAAGCGGTCACACAGAACGACCTATTATATGTCACAGTGCGATGGATGGGAATGCTCAACAGGCTCGCGCCATGCATCGTATCTCTTCTGTTGATTCCTGCGAGGAATTGAAATTTCTGACTCAAGTAGAGAGGAGACCCAGTTGCCAGAACCTTGTGGAGGAGCATCAGCACATGATAAATTCTGCTGTCTCGAAGCTTCAAAATACCCATCTGAGTGATGTAAGGGCTTATGTGGACTGGACGTCCCTTTCAAGGCCAAAGACGAATCTCACGCAGTAGTTCTGAGCCCTTTGCAGTCTTTCAGAAAGAGTCACTGTCATGTCCTGTTTGACCACATCTCCATAATGGAAATGCGGAAATATCAAGGTCTTCACAAGCATTATTCTCTCCCGTAAGGGGATAACAGCTCCAATTCTCTCCAGTGAGTGAATGCCTGCAAAGACCCTGTTGCAAGTCTTTGTCACTTGTTCAGACCAGTCTAGATGTCTGTTAAATGTAAGTCCTAAGTTTGTAATGTTTTCACTATAATCCAGTCTATGAGAGTTAATTTCGATGAAAGGTCCATGGTTGAAATCAAGTTGGTTCAAAAGTCTTCTATTACCTATAACGATTGTTTTGGATTTTGATTCATTAATTTTCAATCCATTATTATTATTATACCAAAGTTATCAGTCTTGAAATGTCTATAAATCTGTAGGTCGTCTGCATAAAGATGATATCTGGAGTGTCTGAGTCGGTCAGTTACGTCATTTACATACAAACTAAACAGTAGTGGTCCCAAAACTGAACCCTGAGGTACCCCCCTGTTGACCACCCTCCATCGAGACGTGCTGTCCAATCGAACACACTGCTGTCTGTCAAGAAGGTATGACCTCACCCATGCCACACTACTCTCAGAAAAATCATAATTTTTCAGTTTTTTCAAAAGCAGCGGGTGATAGATACAATCGAATGCCTTGCTCAAGTCAATCAACACCATCAGTGTAGACTGTCTCCTATCCATAGCCATTCGAATGTCATCTGAGACACAGAGCAAAGCTGATGTGGTGCTGTGTCCTCCTCGGAATCCAGACTGATGTTCGCTGATGATTCCTTTCCGAGTAATATAGCCACTTATTTGCATATGAGCAAGCCTCTCCTGACCCTTAGACAAGACAGACAGTATGCCGACCGGCCGATAATCAGAAGGAGAAGTGGGATCAGGAACTTTGTTGAATGGAATGATCATGGAAAATTTGAATGCAGATGGGAAGTTGGAGGTCATAAATGAAGTATTGTATAAATGTGTGATAAACGGAGAAATGAGAGGCAGAATTAGTTTGATGAATCTCACTGGAAGTGCATCGGCACCGACAGCATAACTCTTAATATCACAGATTGATCTAATGACATCCATCTGCGTTACTGTGCCAAGTGAAACTCATCATCACACCGTAACACCTCATAATTATTGGGATACTCGTAGGCCAAATCCAAACTCACCGGAACCTGAGAGTAGTGACAGTTCAATTCTTCAACAGTATGTCTGACCACCAACTTGGACTTATCCTTGCCTGCCCCGGGAGACTTTAAAGCGCGCCATTTGGAAGCCATTGATCTATTAGAGTTTAACAAATTTTTGAAATATTGACTTTTGGAATTTCTAACTGTTTACATATATTTCTTTTTGCTTTGTATTCGTCAAAAGTATTTGTATTGTGTGTTCGTCTGGCCAGTGTACATAGTCTATCTCGTTCTTTCATTAATTGTTTAATATCCTGAGTAATCCATGGAGCTGGTGCCCTGGTGACACGTCTTTTCCTTAAGGGAACATATTTATTGAAGAGATATTGTAGATTATTGACTATTATCAAAAGGATGTTATTGATATTATTAGTGTAGTAAATTCCTTCCCAGGGCATGTGAATTGTCTCTTGGAATAATGCTGTACTATCTATATTTTTGTAGTCATAATACTTGATTATTGTTGAATGATAGACAAGGATAGCAACACCAATATTTCACTCAAATACTGCCATACTCTACTCAACGTGGACCTCACTATAATCCACGCTATTCGCAAGCAGTTGCAGTTGAATCTGATAATGTAGTCTTCGTGTCTGATCACGTGCAAAGCTATTTATGAGAGGTCACCTTTGTTGCGAAAATTGCAAAACTATTTTTGAATATTCCAAGTTGCTTACTTATAGAAATCGTGATCTAGAAGAAAGGGTCGCACGTGCACCAAAGAGTACCAAAGTGAGAGAGCAAGTCTTCGCTCTTGGGAAAGACGATGAACTCCATCCCTTTATCCGACCTACTTTTTATTCAATGCAAGTCAAAAGTGCTAGAACAGTAAAGGCTCTGGCTATTCGGTCCATTTGTAGCGTGAATTGAGTTCCTTTTTGATTTATTTTTGAAAAACTTTTTTAAGAAGGAGTATACTGGAACTCGCTCATATCTATTGCTCTGAACTCGCGTGATTTCAAATCAGTATAAGAGATACAGTACAGGCAATACTAAACATGTTAGTGATGGCGTTTACCTTCCATTGTTTCATCCCTAAAAAAGTTGAGTATAGGCGTAATATTAATTGTCACTAACTTGTTAATTTGGCTTAGTTAATGCATAGTCGTTTACCGGTCACTGTAATAAATTGTTTCAAAATCGACTCCATCCAACGCCATAAACATTTAGAGAAAATATATATTTAGAGTAATGATAGGAGATATAAAATTGCTTTAAAAAATGGAAAAATGTGTTTCAATTTTGATTTATTTTTTCTAGTTTAAAAAATTCTGGTTAGACTACCCATACGTTCGCATTCTATCTTTTGAAGAGCGTCTTAAGTAACACATTTCAGAATAGTAACAGTTTCCATCTCCTATTAATTTTCTGAGACATTCATTCATAAAATGGTTCCAACTATTCTCAGTGGAAGTGAAATAATGTAGAAGCTGTAAAACAATCTTGTATTCTCGAGTAAGTTGAATTTATTCAATGTCTGTCCAAACTTCTTCAATTTGAGAAGCATGATGGCATAGTACTGTGCTCTACTGTAATATTCAGAACGGTTCGATTGTTGTGTGTGCTACTGAGCATTTCTGGAAGTGCTCTAAGCTAGTACAAAGTGAAAGAATTTACTCGATATAGAAGTCTCATAATTATGGACTTGAATTGTTTTGGCTCGGAGGACTAATAATCAAGAACAGATCAGGCGCCAAGAGCCATTTGGTCACGTAAGCAATGGGCCTAGGAATGGGGCGAATTTAACCCTCCGTTAAATAGCAAGGGAGGATTCTCTGTCCAGCAGTTGAACGAGAACGAGGTATGGGACCATTGCCAGAACAGTTAGCATCGCATTTCCCGTTCGTAGGTGTGTGTGTGTGTGTGTGTGTGTGTGTGTGTGTGTGTGTGTGTTTGTGAGTGACGATGGCTCTCACATTGTCATCTCAGTGCTCTTCAGTGAAAAAATCGAGAGTGAATCAAAGGTGTGAGTGAGAATGAAGCAATCAATGTGAAGAGTTATTGGCTGATTATAAATATGGCTGTGTTCAGTGTGTTGGTAGGCTCTGGATATCCTCTATAGGATATCCTTGATAGGATATTCTTGAACAGGATCCAGCTTTGTAGGTGTTTATTTTTCTGAACGAACCGTTTTCTTGGAATTGAATTGCACTTGTTATGTCAGATTTCCAAGAATTTATTGAACGTTCCAGCAAAGATGAAAGAAATAATCTGTAGTACTGAAAAAGAATTACTAACTTATCTCTGGTTCCAGTTACTGGAGGCAGGTCATCGAAAGTATGTAGATCGAATTTGTTCCTGTTCAAGAATGTGTTCAAAGTACATTTTTACTGTATGTAACTGCCTACAGCAAATGTCAAAAATGCAAACTAGAACTTGAAGAAACTGGAGCTAGAATTTTGATAAGCTAACATTGATAACGCCGTCCTCTAAAGTAGAATAAACAGATAGATCTGTAATGGGTTTCCTGAAAAAAGCTTCAAATTCCCATATCAAGCACCCAAAATGCAATTCTCTGCAACAATATTGATCATAATTTCATTCAATAACCGGGGATAAAAAATAGATTTACAGTAATCTCATGAGAAACAAGTGAAACTTTTGTTGAGTTTCCGCCATTAGAGTCGCTACGCGAAGTAATCGTTCTAAGCAGCACACACTTCTGTTGAGAAGATTGGTTTGATTATTGCTATCAATCGTTAAATAATATCTACCAATGATATTATTATCCAATATCAATAATAATGTTATCGAATTATTCAAATAATATTGATTATTGCAATTCGAAATTGCTATTATTCATTTCTTTTTCATTTTCGTGTTATTTGATTCCTTTTCGATATCGAATTGCATTATTTTCCCCCTCTCATAATTTTCAAAAAGCCCTTTATTTGTCTGTTTCTAATCGCTGATGGAACCACATAATATATATATATATATTTTTTTTGTCAAAGTATTTTAAACCTCGGCTCTTCCCAGTGTTATCCTCCAATTTTTAAATACATTTCTATATCTATCCCGGAAAATGTTGATAATTGTTATGTTTCAATATACGTTCACATCGAGTAGCATGGAATAGTAGAAACAATTGCCAACAACAAAATTTGAAAGCCACCCTTTTGAATACTGCTTGAAATATGATGATGTGACAAGGGAATTACGGTCATTATTCTCGAGGGAGGTTTCTCCTTATTCAGCATTTTCCACGTGCTAGAAAGAAAGCAACTGACAACGTAGAGGCAATTCTCTATCATGTGACAGAGTATAGTAAGGATGTCCATAGGGAAATGGCCATAACTTAAGAATACACCCAGCTTTTGATTTTCGAAAGTAGGAAAAAGTGGAAAGAGGAGAGTAATGTGAATTTTCACACGGACAAATGGTCTTTGCTGAATTGTATTTACTGTAGAGCGTTATCATTTTTATTCAGATGATTGTAGTAATAAAAGCCAAATGAGTTATTAAAGCCAATGAGGATTCTTGAAATTACAAGACTTTGTTCACAAAACAATAGTTATCTTATACTAACCATCTCGGAGCTTTTCGAAGCATCTTCAAATATACTTATACTCATATCCACACAGAATGAATAATAATCCTTCTCTGTGACTCATCCAGTACTTGGAGAAGTGTGAAGGATAGCAAATTTCTGTAGTTGATATTAGATTGAAGTTGATATGTACGATTCACCTGTTCTCCTTTTGATTTCCTCGTGAATCTAATAATGATTGTGTTTGTTGTTTCATTGGTATTATTCTGGAATTTTATTCGTTGACAAGATTAAAAAGGGACTCAGGAATTCAGTCAAGGGAATTTATTTAGGAGCATTTGGTCTAATCCCATTTGAGTTGAATTCTGCTAAAATAAATGCCTGTTTCCTCGTTCTGGGAAAGAGATAAATCACTTTCTTGTCTGGCCTGTCACTAAAACATTTAATTCACTTCCATTTCAGTTTTGTTTTGATGAGAATGACAAGATTGCGTTCAGCTTTTCGACTTATCCTGCGTAATTCTTGTGGAGAGCAAAATCCCATCAATGTTATCAGATTGAGATTTTATCAGTATTTTTGGAAACATTTAGCATTATCCTTAATTCTGAAGTGAATTAATATCTTTTGATTCTTACTTAAAACGGAGTTCAAAAATCGCTTCCCGGTAGTTTGGAGCACACCTTATAAAGCTCTAGGTTCACTCATCATCATCCTTCTCATTACCCATGTACAAGTCTAGAGCTCATCATCTTCAGCAGATATAAATAGTGAAACCAAGTTTGGAGGACGTGAACCCAAGAAACGTAAGACATGAATTCTTCCATATTATGTGGATTCATTTCAGCTTGAAAGTGGTAGCAGGTCTTACTTGTTGAATAGTTGAATAGCGATAGCCTGGAGCTATTATTTATGGTAAGAACAATGGTTCATTAAAAAGTAAAGAGTTCTCTGCTCCATTCTTACTGATCCCCGCCCTTATAACGGCCCACTAATGAATTCTGTTTAGGATTTTTGACATTCATATTAATGATAACAGACATTTTCAGGATCTCACTAATCAGGTCATTGGTATAGCTTTCGGGTCTAGCTGAAATATTTTACAGTTCTGTGTGAGCAAAATTAAAAAAAAAAAACAATTTCCAATAGACTTGAACGATAAGGGACCATTCGAGGTTTGATTGAATGATTTATATTTATTGGGTTAATCATTATTATATCATTTTTTTCTCTCTACCAAACAATTCTATTTACATAGAGGATTTAAGAACTTGATTTTCCACTGTAATTATTATTAGAATAATATTATGAATTATCATCATTGTACCTCATCTCCATTTGAGTAATATAATGATTTTTCCAATTTTCTCTCAATGAGAAAGGCATAAATCAATGTGGAAGCTTGAGGAACCTGTAACTGCACCCTTCTACTCTGCAACTTTTTCGAACCCATTTGGACCAAAATTCCTCGGTTAGCAGTGCCTTTACAAGAAAATAATTATCCGTTCTTTTCTGGCATTTTTTTCGTATCAAGAACAGTGATATGTTTCGAGTTTATTTCCTGTAGCACAGGCTCTTTTACTGCTTATTTGCGAGCCGCTACGAAACAAAATGAGCGTTTTCGTCCCATCTGCACTTCCATTACGGAAATGGTTTTCTCCGTGCAGAGAGAAAAGCACTGCAATCCTTCCCTTCCCTCATTCCGAGTTTGTTTCAAATATCATCCTTAGACTGAGCAATGTTATAAGTTCCCATTATGGTTCTATCACTGATTGCTTTGAAAAATTGCTGTCTTATTATATTATAATATTGGTCCATTAATAAATTGAACACTTTTATTATTATTATTCAATAAAATTTCTCCATAAGCGTTTTCCATATTATGAGAGTGGATTAAATCCAGGCGGATCAGATAATAAAATGAAAAGAGTACGTCGATCAATTTCCTACAGCAATTGATATAACAATAGTGATTGGAATCTCAGCTAGCTGCACACACATCGATTTTGTTCGCACTATTTTTGCTGGCCTTATGAATTCTATCAGATTAAACAGATGGAAGGACGGCAAAAATCTTACGAACAAAAATCGATGTGTGTGCAGCTAGCCTTAACACGTTGAAGGCGGCTGGACCTGATAGAAACAGGAAGTGCATTCCATGCACGACAGGCACTGACTGAAAAGGATTTTGTGAAAATAGTGGTTCGATGGTTGGGTATCCTTAAAGTACTTTCTCCGGTTCTAGTATGTGAAGCATCTATCTTCTACCTTCAGAAACAAATTTGAAATCGTCTTTGAAATAGTTCGGATTTCTGTATTTCTAAATATCTCTAACAAGCTTGACTATTCGGAAACGTCTTTGATCGGGAAGCTTCAATGTTGAACTGGCAATGTGGGCAGAGGTGATATGTTCATGGCGTTGAAGAGAGTAGACGAAACGTAGACAATAATTTTGGCAACGCTGTAGTTTATCATTCAGAGTGACTTGCATATCGTTGAGAACAGAATTACAATACATTAAATGTGGGAAGATAAGAGATTGAACCAATAACAATTCAATGTTTCTAGGGAGGATGTCGTGCATTTTCTTCAATGAATGCATCGCTGAAAATACCTTTTCAAATGTTTTGTCCACTTGTTCTGACCAGTGTCACGTATCAAAATCTGATGGGTAAGCAAAATCTCTTTTTGAAAGAAATTTATAGGTCTGAAGTGGAATAATAGTATAGCATCGCCAAATGCAATAACGTTTTTAAAGATTAGATAATATCAGGTATCATGGCTAAAATAAGAACAGCCGAATAGCAATAGAAATAATTTGCTACTTATATAATATTATATAGGGCATTGAAAATTTGAGGTTAGGCATAAAATATCTATTGATCGGCGACATAATGATCGATTGAGTCGCATAATGTAAAATCTAGCCAGACACCTTGGCAGAAATTTATTGTAACTAAATGGTATGCAACTAGAGGAACTAAAAAAGCACATGGCTAATTGTTATAAGGTGAGAAACAACCTATAAACATTATAAAATTGTATTGCATGTAAAAAATGTACTAAAAACCCAAAATAAAAATAAATCAATGTATTAAGGAAGTAGGAGGCTCGTAGGCGCATGTATACTGTAACAAATTTGCATGAACCAATCAAATGGTAGTAATCAATGGGCGGCAATAGTGAGCCGATTCAAATGTATCTCTTGTAACATATTGAAATTTGGATAGATATAAAAATCCCTAGCTGAAATATTGATAGGTCTAAGTAAAGTAACTGGCTAATATCTCCAAAGAGATAACATACAGATTAGATAATATCAGATTGTCCTGGCTAAACTGTACAACAGCCTAAGAGGAATTGAAATAATTTTTTGCTAATATATAATATTATATAAAATATTGAAGGTTGAGGTTAGGCATAAACATTTAGTGATCGGCGACCTAACGATCGACCGAGCCATGCAACGTAGAATCTGACCAAACACCTTGGCAGAAATTTATTGCGGCAAAACGGTATGCAATTTGAGGAACAAAAGGTCTCACGTGGCTAACTATTATGATGCATGAAACAAATAATAGCGTATAGAAAATTAACTAGCATGTAGAGGGCATATTTAAAAAACCTAATAAAAATAATTAAATGTATCCAGGAAATAGGAGGTTACCAAGCGCATGAATACTGAAACAATTTGCATGCACCAATCACATAATGGCAATTGATAGGCGGCAATAGTATGCCGATTCAAAAATATTTGTATATATTTCTACAAATAATTAGGATTTGTATAAAATTGTTGTATAGTCTATGTTATGGATATGGCCCGAAGGCAAAGAAATTATTAAACATACAACATAAGTAATAATTTAATATTTTAGTACGTTCTATTTGAACCTTGGATGGCGGAGGACTAGGATATTCAAATTTTATGGAAGTCGGAAATGAGAATTGTAAAATTGAGAAAGGAGAACCAATACTCGCCTGCCAAATGCCACCATGAGAGGTCCCTAAATATTATAGAGCGTAATACCTTGCTATAACTTGTAAAAATTTAAAGTTAGATTGAATTATTAAATTTCTTATAAGACTTTGTGATGCTCTTATAAAGCAAAAGTCATTTTCATTTTTTTTAAATAATTTTGTAATCCCTTGGAAGAGACGACTCCGGCTACCATAGTCCAGGACCACCAGGAGTTGGATCGACATCAGCAGCTCATAAGAAAATTTCGACACGTGAGTGAGAAATATTGAAATAGTGACAGGGCGCCCTCAGTGCTTCGAAATTACATAATAATCAAAGCTAGCTCGTCGAAAGGGTTTTCTTATAAATTAAGAATTTAGTAAAAAATACTTGTGCAAGTAAATATAGTATTAAAGGTATTTTATTAGAAGAATAACGAATAAATCCACATATCAGAAGTTCTATAAATTAAAGAAGTATAAAATCTAGGCTAGTAATACATATTCATATGATCTTTAATTTCTGCAATATAATTTGCGATAGTTTGTTGTAGCTCTGATTCACTAGATGAATTGCTCTATTTATTCCGTCAGGTGCTGAATCTTGCACCCTGAGATAAAATATATATTCATTGCAAAGAAATCTATTAGATACTATAGAATTTATATATATTTGGATTATGGTTGCCAATTTATCAAGTTGATTTCAAGGAAACTATTTTTAATGGAATTGTCCAAGTCGACAAGTATTAGCAAGCTTATATCGCAGCTACATACAAAAGGATGCATATGATTATAAAATAAAAGCACATGGTAACGTTTCGTGCTATAAATTAGAGAATAGTATTTAGCCTGTGATATTTTACTGATTTCGATTATTGTTCTATTTTTATATTATATATTTTTCATCGCTCTTTATATTTTTGCCCTGATCTATTTTTGCAATATTTGTTAAATATGTATCAAATTGTTTATGGTGTGCAATTTATTTTAATTCCTCAATACTATAGGATAAGTACCATATATATATATTTATTTTTTAATGAATTATCAGAATTATAATGGAAGCTCATATCTGGGCCTATAAAGATTTTTATGAGACTGTATCCTATTAAAAACCACGACCTAATTTTTATAATTATATTAAAATATTTCATGCTCTACCGACTGATGCCAAGCAGGAGGCTTATCGTTATTTAAATATAAAAAATAACGTAACACTATATATATTTCTAAAAATGATAAGATTTTGTAAATGTTTACTGCTCAGTTTATGTATTGGAGATGGCCCAAGGACAGATAAAATATCAGATATGTGACATAAGTAATAATTTAATAGATTGGCACGAACTATTTGAACCTTTAAATGGCATAGTAGCAAATTATTCAAATTTTATGTGAATTTGCAAGTCAGAAATGAAAATTGTGAAAAGAAAAGTAGAACTTGCCCACTTGCCTGCCAAACACCACCATGGAATGTCACCAAAATTTGTAGAGCACAATACCCTTCATTGTACATTTTAAAGACTTAGAGTTTTAATCTAATTATTAATTTTCTATAAGACTTTGTGATGCTGTTTTAAAGCAAAAGTCATCCAAATATTTATTTTATCCCTTGGAAGAGACGACTTTGGCCACCAACAATCCAGGACTACCAGGAATTTCGGATCGCCGCCAGAAACTTATAAAAATTCAGCATGTGAGTGAAAAAATAGTTGAAATAAAATGAGGGCGCCCTCAGTGCTTCGAGTGAAATAAAAATTAAAGCTAGCTCGTGGCAAAGGTTTTGAATATTAAGAAATCAATACAAAAAACTTGCACAAGTCTTAGAAGGGTATAAGAAATACTTTATTGAATAAGAATGAGTCAATTTATATATTAAAAGTACACCAATTAAAGGAATATTAAGTTCTAAGCTTATAATACTAACGTTCACCCAATCATTGATTTTATAATACAATTTGTAATAATATAATGTAGCTCTGGTTCTTTGAATAAATTGATTTATCTAATTCCATAAGGTGCCGAATCTTACACCCTGAGAAATATATTTATTATTGAGAAATGTACTAGAAATCATAGGAAGTAATATATTTATAATCATTGATTTGTCAATTTATCATTCTCTGATTTGGGAAACAATATATGGAGTGAGATTACCTAAATCGACAAGCAACAGCGAGTTGATATCAAAGCTGCATGCAAATAAATGCATATTATCAATGAATTGAAAAGCACATGGTAAAGTTTCGTGCTATAGAACTGAAAAATAGTGTACTGATCTGAGATATTTTATCTTGATTTTTGTTCTGGTTTTATTGTATATTTGTTGCTCTATATATTTTCGATATTGACCCGATTTTTTAAAATTATTCATTCAATATATGTATCGAATTTTTTATGGTGTACCATTCATTTTCACTCCCCAATACCATAGAGTATAAATCTCATATATATCTGTTAATAATCAGTATTACATTATTGCGAGAGCTCCTGAATGAGCCTATTAAGACTTTAGTGAAATTGTATCCTAGAAAACCACGACCAGATTTTATAGTATTTAATTCTCATGCTCTACCGATTGAAGCCAAGCCGAGGCAAAACGTTATTCATAAAAAAATAACGTCATACCAGTCAAGAGTATGAATATTATTCATAATAACACCTAAATTTTCCACTGAGCTACAGTAGTCTAAGGAATGTCATTACCATCTACACAAATTTTGTGAATCGATTCGAGGTCAATATTGTTTATAAGACGAGAATATCCAATTATAATGGGTTGTGTTTTGATGGGATTAAGCTTACGGCCATTTTTCTTTGTCCATTCAAATATCGAATTGATATCTTGATTCATAATTCCAACTGTTTCATCTATTTTTGTTATAGGACAGCTTAAATAAATTTTGAGGTCATCTGCACAAGTATGGAAGCTGGAGAACTTGATAATGGAAGAAAGGTCATTAGAATACAAAGTGAATAGGAGAGGGCCTAAAATTGAACCTTGTGGTACTCCATGCATAACGTTTTTCCAATTTGACTTGTTCTCACCAACAGAAACACATTGTCTCCTACCTAAGAGATTTGAACCAAATTAGGGAGTTGTGACTAAAACCAAGAAAAGCTAACTCATTTAAAAGAACTTTATGATCAACAGTATCAAATGCTTTAGAAAAATCAAATAGGGTGAGCATGGTGCATTTTATCTGGTCCATAGCACTGACCTTATATCATCAGTGACACGAAGGAGAAGTGTCACAGTTGAATGGAATTTCCTAAAGCCTGATTGAAAGTTATGAAGCTTTCTATTGTTGTCTAGAAAATTTACAACTTGAGCATGAATAAGTCTTTCTAGCACTTTTGACAGTGCAGGTAGAATAGGCCTACTTATTGGTCTGAAATCGTCAACTTTATTGGGTGATGCAACTTTATTTAGAGGGCGAACCAGAGCAAACTTCCAGTTTTCAGGGAAATTGCCTTCTTCAAGTGACTTGTTGAAAATGTATGTAATGGTTGGTAAAACAACAAATAACATCTTCTTAATAAATTTAATAGGATTTTTTTCTACACCCATAGCATTACTATGAATACGTTGAATTGCTTTGAAAGTGTCTCCTTCTGAGATTAGATGGAAATGAAATTGATCAATAAGTGGTATATCTAAGTTTGTAACCTGCTCTTCAAGATCATTGATATGATTACCAATTACATCTTCGTCGTGTTGGTTGGAATGTGAAACGAAATGATCATTTATATTGTCCAATGGTAAATAAATTTGGGGATTTGATTTCTGTTTGCCAAGCCTAACCTAACCTAACCTAACCTACCTAACCTAACCTAACCTAACCTAACCTAACCTAAATTCTTTTATCCCCTGCAAAAGTGATTTAGAGTCTTGTCTATTGTTTGTCATGAACGAATTCATGTACCTAATCTTTGAGTCCCATAATTCCCGTTTGACTCTATTTCTAAGGCTCCTATACTCTATCAAACTGTCCAAGTCGAATGTCTTTTTAAATTTTCTATGTGCTTAGAGAGGGAGAGAGAGAGAGTGAGAGAGATTTAGATTCCTTCAGATTCAGATTCCTTTATTCATGTGTTCAACAAAACATACCTAATTCAACTTATGTTCTAGTGTTAAAAATAAATACCAGTAGCGGTAAAATGACATGGTGAATGATATCAAACTAATGAGTTCTACAATAAAATTGAGCAAGAAAAATTATGAAAAATGGAAAACTTAAGGTACTACTGTAATTTTTCCACATGAAACGGTGAAGTTTGGACCTTAAGAAGTCCATTCTCAGAGAGGGTATCAAGGATACCCTCCCCTTCAGCACTTAACCGTAGAAAAAAGAAAGTTGGAAATTCAAACAAAATATTATGTCTAAGCGAAAAAATTAAGACTGAAATAATATCAATAAGTAAAAACCAAATCATAGAAACGATAAATCATCCAGAGTTGAATCAATTGACAGAAAAGAGTGATTAATAATAAGGAAAAAATAAAGAAAAAGTTAATTCCCAATAATTAGAAAATCAATATGATATAATAATTGGAATAATGAGGGAGTGAAAGTTATTATTAGAAAAAGATTTGTAGATCTTAATCCTAAAATAATGTTAATAACAAAGGGAAATTATTGTACAAAAGAGAGGGGAAGGGATATAGAATAAGGTTGCTAAGATCCACTCGAGGAACAGTTAGAATAAAAAACAATCTTAAATGTAGCCTATACACATTTTTCATGCTAAATTTACATGAATGAAATAAAAAAGAGAAAACTATCATTTTTACTTGGGAGTGGAGGGAAATTATTATAAAGGATAAGGATAGGGATTGAGGAAGGTTTAATTGAATGTCATGCTGCTCTAGGGTTGGACAGTTTCAGCCACTTTGGACAGTTTCTGAAAGATAATGAAATGTCTCAATGTACGGGTGAAGCCCCCTTGACTCTCTATGGACCTTATTTGATTCGGGAGTGCATTCCATGCACGACAACCGCTAACAAGGAAGGATTTTGTATAAATAGTTGTTCGATAATTGGAATTCTTAGAGTATTTTCACCTGTTCTAGTGTGGGAAATTTAAAATCGTTTTTGAAATAGATTGGTTCACCATATTTTAAAATGTCCCTAACAAGCTTGATTATACGAAGCATTCTCTGATCAGGTAACTTCAAAGTTGAACTGTCAATATGGGCTTGAGTGATTCGTTCATGGCGTTGGAGAGAGTAAACGAACCTGAGGCAATAGTTTTGACATCGCTGAAGTTTATCGTTTAAGGTTACTTGCATATCATTTAGCACAGAATTACAATACATAATATGTGGGAATATGAGCGATTTGACTAGTAACAATCTAATTTTTCTGGTAAGAATATCTTGTATCTTCTTCAATGAATGCATGGCAGAGAATACAAATTTACAAGTCTTATTAATCCGATCAGACCAGTCAAGATTTTTGTTCATAATAATTCCAAGGTTTTTGACTTAATCACAGTAAGCTACTTCGACACCATCAACATTAATTTTGTTAAGTGAGTTCAAATCGATGTTGTTTACTAGTCTTGAATATCCAATTATTATGGGCTGAGTTTTTATAGGGTTGAGTTTTAGTCCATTTTTCTTTGTCCATTCTACTATTGAAATTATATTGATTCATTTCATTAACTGTTTCATTGATTTTAGTGATTGGGCAGCTTGCATAAATTTGAAGGTCATCAGCATAAGTATGGAAACTAGAAAATTTGATGACAGAAGGTAGGTCATTCGCATAAAGAGTGAAGAGTAGGGGGCCTAAGATAGAACTTCGAGGGACGCCATGGTTAACATTCAACCAATCAGACTTATCATTCTTAACAGAGACACATTGCTTTCTACCTGAGAGATAGGATTTGAACCATGCGAGGGTTTGATAACTAAATCCAAGAATAGCTAGTTTGTTCAAGTGAATTTCATGATCTACAGTGTCAAATGCCTTTGAGAAGTCAAACAGACTGAGGACAGTACACTTTCTTTGATCCATAGCTAACCTAATATCATAGGTGACACGCAAGAGAGCGGTTTCAGTAGAAAAAGATTTTCTGAATCCAGATTGGAAATTATGTAGTTTCCTATAGTTGGCTTCGAGAAACTCTACAACCTGTGAATGAACAATTCTCTCAAGTATTTTGGACAGAGCGGGTAAAATACTAATAGGTCTGAAATCTTCAACTTTATTGGAAGAGGTGACTTCGTTTAGTGGATGTACTAGAGCAAGCTTCCAATTTTTAGGAAATGCATTGTTCTCAAGGGACTTGCTAAAAATAAATGTTATGGTGGGCAACACTGCAAACAACATTTTTTAATGAATTCAATTGGTATGTTATTCACCCCCATTGCATTGTTGTGACTACATTGTATTGCTTTAAAAACGTCCAGTTCAGATATTAGTTGGAAGATGAATTTGTTTCAAGTGGTACATTTAGATTGGTTACCTGATGTTTGAGATTATTGATGTCACATTGTGTCGAATGAGAAAAAATGTTTGTTTATATTGTCAAAAGGTAAGTAAATTTCAGTTTGTGATTTCTGTTTACTAAGTCCAAATTCTTTTATTCCGCGCCATAGTGATCTAGAGTCTTGTCTATTGTCTGTCATGAATGAGTTCAATTACCTAGTCTTGGAATTCCGTAGCTGTCGTTTTACTTTATTACTCAAACTGCGATACTCAATTAAACTGTCCAAGTCAAATGTCTTTTTAAATTTTCTGTGAGCTTTGTCTCTTTGTCCCATCATTTTGAGTATTTCAGGAGTCATCCATGGTACACGTCGTTTTCTGTTTATCCTCCTTGTCACATAGGGTGCATGTTTATCATACAGATTGAGTGTCCAATTTTCAGAGAGAGAAATAGAGAGAGAGTGAGTGAGAGAGAGGCAGACATACAGAGAGAAAGAGAGTGACAGTGAGCAAATGAACAATGGAACAACTAGATCTTTCAAAGTTGATGATGATTACTTATTACTTTGAAGCCCCAAATCTTAATACTCGAACTTCAAATGAAACAAAAGACACTTTGTGTCTGCTGCTGATAAACTTTGAAATATTCCACTACAAAGGGAGGAATCCCCTCTCAATGTGCTGTGAGTCAAGCATTCCAGGTTGAGACT
The DNA here is from genome assembly GCF_014356525.2 of Nilaparvata lugens. Taxonomy (NCBI): domain Eukaryota; kingdom Metazoa; phylum Arthropoda; class Insecta; order Hemiptera; family Delphacidae; genus Nilaparvata; species Nilaparvata lugens. Next base: position 48,830,077 of record NC_052505.1, on the reverse strand, counting down.
ATTATATAATCCTTATTGGAGAAGTGTTTCAAGCGCAATCCATCCTGAAAGCTGAAAATGGGAATTGAAAATCATTAATTCTGGAGAAAATTGCGAAACAGATCTCTTGGACTCAACTGCTCCTAGCTTGCCTTGTAGATGTTCTCTTTCCAGATGGATAGGATAATAATTCCCGTTATCATTGTAGTCCAAAGAAGCTTAGCTGAACATTGTTACGAACTGCTTTCACCGTGATTTAGAGTTGAATTGTTTGTAATTTCTATTGTTAGCTAGAATCCAATTTTACTAGCTAAAATCAAAGTTGACCCAACGTAATTCAATCAATTAACTTCCTATGAAACTGGTTTGCTCTTCCAATCTTCTTTCAATTGTAGCATACGCTCAGATCAAAATTTCTCAGCTGTAATAAAATAAGCTGTAACACACACATAGATTTTTGAACGTACGATTTTCTGCTGTCCTCCTCAATTCTACCAGATTTAAACGGAACTTGGCAAACCCATGAACACATCATCTGTTTGTCAAGTTACCGATATCCTATACTATTAAACGAGCAATTTCTGTTTATATGTTTATATGTTTTTATGTTTATATATATATATATATAAACAGGATACACACGACACGGATAGATTAAAAACACTTGAAAACTTACATTTAAACGTGGATTTTCGGGGGCTGGGCCCCCTTTGTCAATCAACCAGGAAGTGAAGTGGTGCAGATTCATCTGCACTTCATCTCATCTACACCTCCTGGTTGATTGACAAAGGGGGCCCAGCCTCCGAAAATTCTCGTTTAAATGTAAGTTTTTAAGTGTCTTTAATCTATCCATGTCGTGTGTATCCTGTTTATATTTATATTATGAAACTTTAAAGTGCTACAAATATTTTTATATATATTCTGTATGTGGCCGGATCTCGAAAACAACTCTAACGATTCTCACGAAATTTGGAACAAAGTAGGTTTATGATATGAAGATTCAATTGCACTAGGTCTTAACCCTGGGATAACTCGCTGAAGGACATTAAAAGGATAAATACGTCCTTGGAAAAACAGCTGGAAATTTTGGAAAGTTTGTCGATACCGTGGAAGTGAGTGAACGAGTGCATGTGTGTGGGATCATCCAGCTGATCTCACGAGAAGAAAAATTCAGCAAGAAAAACCTATTTTTGTTTATTTCTCTTTTTTTAGAAAACATGTTTACTTCAGAAAGTCCAAAATAGTATCTAGATGCTGTTAGTGTAGAATACTTCATGGTATATTAACAAATATTATAGCAAACATAGTATATCATTCTAAATCGAATTCATAGTATATCTATTTGTAATTGATGATGTGTTGTTTTTTGAAGTGTGAATAATTTGTTATTTTGATGAGTTATAAGTAGATTGACCTAGATTTTGATTTGGACTGTAGGTATAAATTTGAAAAGGGACAGTTTTGGGCATAAGCCTGTTGTGCCTCTTCATATAACTGTAAAACTAATTGTACGACTGAGAAAATAAATAGATATAAACTATAGGCCTAAATTCAATCTTTCGTTACAAATTTTCTATGCTTTTACACTCCAGAGCAAAGCTCGGTCCCCTGATATTAATCTAATAAAATTTATAAGGGCGGCAAAAAAACGTACGTTCAAAAATCGATGTGTGTGTAATTAGACTTATTAGTCACGTATCTCGATATCTAGTCACGATTTTCAAAATATCAAGTTTCTCCTATTGGATTAGTCTATATCTAATTACTACTTTTTTGATAAAAAAGTAATTCCATAGAACCATAATACCATAAAAAAGGCAATTTATAGTCAAAATTTGTTCCATGACATAGGTTGAACATTTTGAACACGTGAAATTCTAATCTTATCTTGGACTGTGTCATCACCTATAAATTAGCAATAACTACCTTATTATTTTATCCGCCAATGTAGTAACATCAGTGTCATTTGTATCGTAAATAAATAAATAATATGTTTTGTGTTTTTTCACAAATAAAGTATTTTATAGTTTTGGCCACATATTTGCGTTTTCATTGTGGATGAATATTTGTAAATCTCACCAATCACTATGTTACTGTTATATTTCGAATAAACTTTATTCAATTATTCTATGTTATTGTTTACATTTACAAACTGTTTCGGTTCATGTTTTAAACTACAATATTCTACTGTAATATTGTTCTGTTAATGTTTTGCTTTTCCATTCTGGATAAATTTCTCCAAATCTCACTAAAATTACTGTGTTACTTACAGTTATTTCTTTTTCTAATGAAATTTATTCAATTATTTTATGTTATTGTTTAAAGTAACGTCGTGCTTCAGTTCATATTTTAAACTATTATATTCTGATTTAATATTGTTCGTTGATGTTTGCAGGGAATGCGCACTGCAGTGATAATAGGGGCAACAGGCACGTGCCTGGGCTCGTGGATCAAGGTGTTTTCGGCGAGCCCCGACCGGTTCGCGGTGGCGTTCGCCGGGCAGTCAGTGGTGGCCGTGTCGCAGGTGTTCATCCTGAGTGTGCCCGCGCGGCTGGCCGCCGTCTGGTTCGGCCCTGACCAGGTCTCGTCCGCCTGCTCCATCGGCGTCTTCGGCAATCAGGTAGACGAACTCACATAAATAGTTGCACAGAACAAACACAATTCACTCAGAAACAAACTCAATAGAAATAGTTGCACAGAACAAACACAAGTCACACAGTAACAAACTTAATAGAAATAGCTGACACTTTCCACTGTCAACATTTGTTCAATTGGAAAGAATGATGAATACCAGTTTAAATTGATTCATACTATGGTCATACATCTGATTATTTCAATAAAAAAAGAATGATCAACAATATTTGAAATGATTAAATATTGCCCGTTTATTCAATCTTTCAAAAACACATCTTCATCATTTTATTCAGAATAGACAGTTGAGCCTCTGTGAACGGAGTTAGTATTATTCTTATAGAAATAGCATTGTAGAGATGAGGAATTCCTTACATATAAGTGAAGAACCAGTGAGAATATCATGTGACAAAATTGATTTTTTGGACTATAATGATAATCATTGCAGATACATAAAGTGTATATATACAATCCCTCCATCAATTTTAGCAGTTTCTTCACAAAGTCCAACCATCTTAAGTTGAAAACTTGAGAACGTAGATTGGTTCGCGAAGTTAGTATTTATGACTTAGCCTATATTAAACACAGTGAAGATAGTTATCCTATTTCTATAAATTTAATTATAATCTCGAGTCATTCAACATGAATGAGCCTAAGTGGAAGAAATGGAATGAAAGTTTGCGGTAAACTATAAACAAATCGTTTTTTTCCTACGACGGTTTAAATTTGTTTTTGCTTGTAAGAGCACGTTGATGGTATTGCCTTATATTGAGGTGACATTTTGCAGATTCATGTTCATTTATCAGTCAAAACTTTCCAAATAATAGTCCAGTCAATATAGACATGAAAAAGGGGATGTGCTTGCAATTTATATTGTAGTTCTGATTTTTTAATATATTATTTGGGAACATAGGAGAAGTCCAGAACCAATTTCTTCATGCAAAACTTCCTTGTGCTTTTTACTTACCTTGCCCTATTACCATAGGTAAGGAAAGTATTGCTTTCCAAAAAAATGAAGGTACCCTAATTTCAAGTTTTCTATACGTTTCAAGGTCCCCTGAGTCCAAAAACATAATTTGTGTGTGTGTGTGTGTGTGTGTGTGTGTGTGTGTGTGTGTGTGTGTGTGTGTGTGTGTGTGTGTGTGTGTGTGTTGTGTGTGTGTGTGTGTGTGTGTGTGTGTGTGTGTGTGTGTGTGTGTGTATGTGTTTAAGTCTGTGAACATGATAACTCCATTCCTTATCAACCGATTGACTTGAAATTTCAAACTTAAGGTCCTTAAGTCAATAGAATTGAATTCAAAATGACGGATAATTACTAAAAAATCCATGTTTTTGACGGTTTTCTCGAAAACGGCTCTAACGATTTTCTTCAATTTTATACAATGGAAAGCTATTTATAAGCCCTATCAACTAACATGAGTCTCATTCCTGGGAAAATTGCAGGAGCTCTGTAATATTCTTGAGAAAAATGGCGAATAATCACTAAAAAACCATGTTAATCACAGTTTTCTCGAAAACGGCTGTAACGATTTTCTTCAAATTTATACCATGGATAGCTATTTATAAGCCCTATCAACTGTCTCATTTCTGAGAAAATTGCAGGAGCTCCGTAATATTCTTGAGAAAAATGGCGGATAATTACTAAAAAACCATGTTTTTCACGATTTTCTCAGAAATAACTTGACCGATTGTAATAAATAGAGACCATTGAAGAGCTAGAATAATGGCTTTTATTGACTAAAATAAACTGAGATAAAGTAACAAACTTTCTGATGATTTAGAATAATTCAAACAACTGATTCATGACATATGATTATCATATCATTCTTCCCTCCCAGTGGTGGAACCTACCGGGGCCAATCTACGAATGTTGACAGAAACTTCTCTTCCATCAGAAAGTCTTACTTGAGCGACATGAGGGTTCAAATGAATAATTTCTACCTTTTCAACTTCAGGATCATGCTTACTGCGTCTTACAAAGGTCTTCATCCATGCCTCCTTGGCGTTGATCAGCCAGGATGGCAAGTTTGTCATAGACGTGGGTTTACGAGGATGAATGAACATTCGCTCGTGAGGTGTGCAATTGATGGTCGTGCAGAGAAGCGAGCGAATGCTGCTTAGTGATTCTAAGAGTACTTTTTCCCAGTGAGAAGTATCCATGTTCCTGGACCGTAGGGCTAAACGGATTGTCTTCCAAATTATTCCATTGTAGCGTTCCACCTGTCCATTACCTTGAGGGTTGTAAGGTGTTGTGGAACTGGTAGCTACACCCTTGGACATTAAGTAATCTTTGACATCTTTTGATAGAAAACTGGTCCCTCTATCAGTGTGTATGTATGAAGGATAGCCGTATGTGGTGAATAAGTCATTGATATTTTGAATTACTGTTTCTGATGACATGTCTCGACAGGGATAGGCAAAGGGAAATCTCGAATATTCATCCACAATAGTGAGGATGTACTTGTTTCTAGTTGATGATGGCAGGGGTCCTTTGAAGTCAATGTTGATCCTTTCAAAAGGCCGAGTTGCTTTTATCAATTTTCCTTTGAAACAGTTGAATCTTGGCTTCAGCTCTGAGCAGATCTTGCATTCCATGCAGACTTCTCTGATGTCATCTACCGAGTATGGAAGGTTATGAGCTTTAGTCCAGTGAAAAAATCTTGTGATGCCGGGGTGGCAGAGGTCTTGATGATATTTTATCAAGTCTTGTTTTGATGTGATACATCCCATTATCACACATGCTCGAGAAAGAGCGTCAGCAGTTATGTTCTCTTTTCCAGGTCGGTAAATGATTTCATAGGTGTATTGAGATAGCTCAAGGCGCCACCTCATGATTTTTTCGTTCTTCACCTTGCCTCTTGCCGTGCTATTGAACATGAATGAAACAGATTTTTGATCAGTAATAAGTTGAAAGAAACGACCAGATAAGTAATGACGCCACTTCCTAATAGATTCTACAATGGCATATGCCTCTTTTTCAACTGATGAGTGTCGTTTTTCACTTTCGTTTAGCATTCGTGAAAAGTATGCAACAGGACGTTCATTGTAAGATAGTGTTGCTGCTATGCAGAAATCTGAGGCATCAGTCTCTACAGTGAGAATGCCTCCTTCATCAAAAACATGTATTACAGCTGCAGCTACCTCTTTTTTAAGATCTTCAAAAGCTGCAAGGGCCTTTCCTTGAAGAGGGAAGAGCGTACAGTGTGCCAAGGCATGAATTTTACTTGAAAAATTTTGTATCCATCGAGAGTAATGTGCGAAGAGGCCCACAGTTCTCTGAAGAGTTTTGGGATTAGGAGGTGGGGGCATATTAAGTAGAGGCTCAAGGCGTTCGGGATCTGGACGTAATGATTTGTTTCCAACTAAAAATCCTAGGAAACGTATCTCCTTTTGACAGAATTTACTCTTCTCCTTGTTTATAGTAAGTGAGTTATTTGAAGCTGCTGCAAGAAACCGTTCAAGATTAGTGTCATGTTCTTCTTTTGAATTTCCACAAATTATGACGTCATCTAAATAAGCATAGGTATCAAATAATTTCTCTTTTTGTATGAGTGAATCAATTACTCTTTGAAAAGCTGAAACACCATTAGTGACACCAAAAGGAATACGACAGAACTGATAAAGTTTCCCACATGCTTCAAATCCTGTGTATTGCCTTTCTTCAAGTAAGATTGGTACTTGGTGATATGCGGATTTCAGATCTACAGTACTATACCAGGAATACTGAGCTACTTTGCGAACTAAATCTTCCATATTTGGAATGGGATAGGCGTCCAATTCAGTGAATTTGTTTATAGTTCTAGAATAATCTATAACCATCCTTTTTTTCGGTTATCGGGTTTAACAACAAATGCTTGGGCACGCCAAGGTGTGTGGCTTTCTTCTATGATGCCATCTTCCAGTAATTGTTGAATTTCATTGGAAATGAAATCTTCATCATCTTTTGATAATTTGCGAGATTTGGTTGTAATTGGTTGACAATTGGGTTTTAGATGTTGAAAAAGGGAGCAAGGAGGAATTTTTGCTTGAGTTATTCCGCAAATAGTAAGAGGTGGCTTATTACCTCCAAATGGTATTTCTATACTGGAGAAATTGTTCATAAATTCGTGCCCAAGAATAATATTTTCACAGAGGTCTTGCATAAGCATTAAGGTTGTGTTTGTATAACTTTCTCCCTGAACTGTTAAATTCACGTTAACTTTGCCTCGGATTTGTGGTGTGAAGCGTTTTGAGCCTAAAGTTACTTATCCAATTTCGTATCTTCAGTGTAATAGTTTCCTTTCAAGTAGGCATCCAGCATTCTTTTCCAGTGTCTCCATTCCAATGGTGCACTAGGAGATTCTGGATCCACACTTAGACATTTTGGTTTGAGAATTTTCCCAATTAATTCCGAGTTGAAAGATGTATCAACGGGTTCATTTCGAGATAATTTGGTAGGCTTATCCTGATTCCGTGATGGAGATTCAACATTATTTCGATCCCGGGTTTTCCTCTTTGGCATTTTGATTACCGGTACTTATTTTAGTCAATAAAATTGTAATAAATAGAGACCATTGAAGAGCTAGAATAATGGCTTTTATTGACTAAAATAAACTGAGATAAAACAACAAACTTTCTGATGATTTAGAATAATTCAAACAACTGATTTATGACATATGATTATCATATCACCGATTTTTTTCAGATTCATACCCTGTATAGTTATCAGGGTATAGTTATTTATCAGCTTTATCAACTGGCATGAGTCTCCTTCCAAGGAAACTAATGGGGGTCCACCCCATCCTTGAGAAATGGACTTAGTAACCTCCTTCTCGTGCATGAGGTAGGTAGGTAGCGCAGTTCATAAAAAGAACACATAGTCGAGATATTTCATCTGTAGAACAGCTGTTTTGACGACTTCAAAAAAATCCATCGAATTTCACAATAATTTACACAAAAGAAAAAGTACTATGAAAACAATTATAGATAAACATAATATACAGAAGTCTGATCGTAGTTTCAAATATGAGCAAGGAAAGTTGTGTGAGTGTACCACACCAGATTTTTCAGTTTTGAGCTATTTCTGCCAAATCTCGTAATCGGACAGAAAAATTAGCTCCTGCTTTTTTTCCAGGTTATGAAATTCTGAATAAAATGGAATCATTCGCAACTCTCTATCTCCAATGAGTACTGAGTTATGATTTTTCAAAAATGAGTGAAATATGAAGAAAAAATCAATTTTGATGAATTTCAGTTTTTGATCAACAATATCTTCCGATTGTTACCATTTAGATGAATAATTTAAAATTCCTCTGGGCGTATTTTTGTGCTCTACAATCTGAGATCAGGTACAGCGCTCTATCTCATATAGATTTCCAGGTACACCTGACAAAAATGCTCCTTGTATTGTGTAAAACACCTAATTTTCAGCTACAACCATCATCACCAACTACATAGTCTTCACATTGATATTTCGCACAATAACATAAGTTCATGAGATTATGTTCTATGAGAATCACCCGTTAGATGCAATTCATTTCAGTATTTCCTAGTGGAGAGACCTCAAGGATCAAAATTTCAAACACTTTTAACTCCTGATCCTGACACAATGCTCAGATTTCATCGTACTACACTTCATTCTTCTCGGTTCGTCAAGGCGGTCCAAAATCATGCATCATCAGTCAAATTCGGACAAAAAGTGGAAAATTTATTGTTATGAGTGTACTAAAGCCCAAATCCCAATACACAAAAAAATGTCCAATTTCTATATTCAAAGCTATGTATCTCGGTAACCCCTTATTATAAGAATCATTACTTGATCTTGAAATGTACAAAATAGAATTTCCTCTTTCACCTGCTGTAAACGATTTATGGAAAAATATTTTCGTAGGATGAGATTTGATTGTCGAAAAAGATCCGGAAATTGTAGATATGTTTATCATATTAACGGTTTTAGCAGTTCTATGATAGAGAAAAGTGTTTCAAGATGGATTTTGGGCAGCTGAGCTCATAGAGGATAAATTTATCTACAATTTGGAATCAATCGAGAGTTTCTATGATGTATCAGACTCGTTTTAGAAACTCTTGATCAACAGTAAAATCACGTAAAAAATTTAAAAACTGAATTCGCCATTTTTGAAATCTTCTGTAACTTTCGAATGATATTGTAATTGAAAGTATTATTCATTGGAGTGGGTAGAGGGGAACAATTTTCACATCCTCACTAGATTTGGAAATTTTATCAGGAGGATTTCACAAGACATGCAGCTTTGAATATAGAAATTGGACATTTTTTGTGTATTGGAATATGGGCTTTAGTACATTCAACAATAAATTTTCAATTTTTCGACCGAATTTGATTTTTGATGTATGATTTTGGACCGCCTTGACGAGCCGAGAAGAATGAAGTGTAGTACGATGAAATCTGAGCATTGTGTCAGCAGTTATAAGTGTTTGAAATTTTGATCCTTGAGGTGTCCTTAAGCGCGCCTCTCCACTAGGAAATACTGAAATGAAGTGCATCTAACGGGTGATTCTCATAGAACATAATCTCATGAACTTATGTCATTGTGCGAAATATCAATGTGAAGACTATGTAGTTGGTGATGATGGTTGTAGCTGAAAATTAGGTGTTTTACACAATACAAGGAGCATTTTTGTCAGGTTAATGGTAACAATCGGAAGATATTGTTGATCAAAAACTGAAATTCATCAAAATTGATTTTTTCTTCAAATTTCACTCATTTTTGAAAAATCATAACTCAGTACTCATTGGAGATAGAGAGTTGCGAATGATTCCATTTTATTCAGAATTCCATAACCTGTAAAAAAGGCGAGAACAAATTTTTCTTTCCGATCACGAGATTTGGCAGAAATAGCTCAAAACTGAAAAATGAGCCGAAAATACGAGGTTTTTGGGCCACTCTGTACCTAGCACAAGGAAGTTTTGCATGAAGAAATTGGTTCTGGACTTCTTCATGTTCCCAAATAATACAATATTGAAAAATCAGAACTACAATATAAATTGCATGCACCAATGTATATAGTGATTGGACTAATAGTGTAGAGGAACTAATTTATTTTGAGTAAATGTATTCGTCACGAACTCAAGCAGTTGCTTATTCCACTTTCCTAAAAGATAAATTTTAGTTTTTATATTTTTATTCATTCTCTTATCCTAACACTATTAATAAGTATATGTCTCTGTTACCAGAACTTACTTCACGGATATGACGTTTCTGTTTGATGTCAAGGAAATAAGCTACCTTGCCAATACTCTCCTTAATATACAATTGAAATGTTTTACAATCTAAAAAATTAAATTGAATGATGAAAAATTTCTAAAGTCAAAAACTACAATTTTCTTACACCTATCTAAACAATGAATATTTTGCTTTTACGTGAGTGAAATAGGGAGAATAGACTGTATGCGTGGAAATATTAACGTCAAAATCTCAGTCTTTCCAATGAAAAATTCGTGAAATTAGTTCAATCACTATATATATATCTACTATCATTAATAAAAGGATTGAATAAAATCAGCAATTCAATTCTACTACTCAGCCAATTTGAAAACTTTGAACTACGCTATTCGATTCAAATATCAGACATACCTAATCATATTGTCAACATTGTGTGGGCTCATCTACGACCTATGACAATTGCACTGGTTTGATTATGACATTGCAGCTACTTATTCCATTTAATAGAGATGTCAGCCTAGTGGCTAGACTGATTGGTTGATGTGGTTGGAGGGGGAAGGAGGGGGACTCCTCTGACGGATCAAGAGAGGATATCCTGCAATCATAGTTGGCCACATTTCAGGCTCAAGGCTGGTGGAGAGCTCTTCTCTTATCACATCAGTTCCCTGCTTCAATTTAAAATAGACTAATTCTTGTGATTGCTACTGGCTACTGTGTAATCAGATCCTACCACTCATTCTGGTCCATTCAATATCTGCATAGGTACCATTTCTCCACGTTGGATTTTGAATCTTGTTACTGTAAATGGGAGGAAATTTTTATTTCATGGAAAAAAATATATTTTCGTCACCACATTAGATACCATAAATAGAAACAAACTCACAATTTTTTTTAACAAGTAATTTTTGAGAGGAGCTTTCAAATCGCATTGCCTATTAGCGATTAGCTTACCGAAGTTTGGATAGGTAGATTAGAAATAACTGTTAGGAAGTTCAGTATGGTAGAACAGTGTAGGCTACTAGGTTGCAATCACTTCAGTGTAGTATTTTAACATAATAATTATTATTCAAACGTTCTCAACTAATTACGTCTTCTCAACAGATACGCGTTGTCTTTTCATCTTTAAACAATTTGGTAGCTCCTTTCAAAATTCTATGCAAAGAACTATATGATTAATAAATTCAAATATTCCAATTGAAAAATTGAGTACTTATCAGGAATCCTATCAAGAATGAATATTTCATTGATTATTCCTGATATTTTACATTCCAATGTTTGTACAAATTTTATATCAACTGTTTTCATTTTTCAAATCAAATTATTTATTTTTTTCATATATATTTTCTTGATTTTTTCAATGTTCAACTATTTTTCATCATGCTAGATTGGTTTACAAATTTATAAGTCATGCATCAGATCACAGATCAAATGTGACGTTATTGTTTTGAGCCATTAACCAAGGTGCCTATTATTTTAGTAAGTGGTATATTGTGATAATGAAACGGCTTGTGAAAAGAGGATTGTTTTAATATTTATCGATAAGTTATAAACTATCAATATGATACAGATAGCTAGGCATGCTAGACAAATTGACGCTATTGATAAAACTGCTCTCATATACAATACATCATATTGTATATTATGGTTGTTGGAGTTAAACCTATATTATTATTTAATGCAAAATACTTATTCAAAATCATGTCTTTTCAAGTCTTCACTTTGCTTATTCAACGTGTCAATAGAATAAATGTTTTGCAACGTGCAACTCTAATTTAAAAAGAAACTCCACTCTAATTAAAAATATACTTGAAATTTTCAATATAACTTCAATATAATTGAAATGAAATATAACTAAAATTCAAAAACTTAACTCCGATTAAACTCTTACAAAAAGAAACGTGCAACTCCTAATTCATTATCTTGCTGCGTTTTTTAGTTTCAAATAGAAGCGAAATAATAACATTTTAGTTTCAAGAGCATCGTCTCGAGAAGTTGTGAATTATTTAAACAAATCTAATACAGATAGCTAGGTATTGCTTGACTCATCAAGAATTATCGGATATCATCTTTCAGTTGAGACATCCCATGTACTTATATTAACTTATATTTACTTATTTGAATAGTCCCAATTAAACATCCAATTAATCATCTAGAGCACTTTAGAAGAAGTTGCCAAATACTGCAGTAAGGTATTGTTAAAGTGAGTTTCACATTGAACTCTCAGAATTTTTTGAATGGGTAGCATTGTCAAGTAATTATGACAGTTTAAATGGATTTTACCATAGGCCTATAGAGATTAAATTTATCGGTTATTGACTTCCAGTAAAGACACACAAATCACATCTCCATATAGCATTTAAATGGAGTTTCAATATTATTGTGTAATGTAGTAGCAGATCCCAACATCATTCCTATAGGTACCGTTGCTTGTAGAACATTGAACATTTCATTCACTGTTATTCAATTTCGAAACAAACTAGGATTGGATGTATTTTGCAACTTATATTACAACATTCGTAACGGGTATTCATACAATTTTTTCATTCTATGACTGCATTTCAATTTCAAGTGGTTCAGAACTTGGAGGGGGGGAGTGGAATAGACATTTCTATCCAAACTCTGTCACCTCATCAAGATGAAAAAAATAGTTATATTTCCATTGCATTAAGATTTTTCCATACAATGTTCCTGTAATTATTTCATTCTGATTGTTTTAGCTGGGTGTTGCAATTGGATTTGTGTTCCCACCAATGCTGGTTGGAAATCACGATGACCTGAGTCTCATTGGAGCAGATCTCAAAGTGATGTACTACATCGTAGCTGGCATCACCTCAGCATTACTCGTTCTAGTCCTGCTGCGTAAGTTCTCAACTCTATCATATTCCTATAAGAGAAACCTATAAAGGTGCGTACAGACTTTCGCTCTGCTCCGCAACCGAACGTCACTCGAGCAAAGCGATTGATGATCGACCGGGGAGCAAGAGTGGAACGCGAGAAGAGCTAACATCTCCCGTAACGTTCATGATCGGTGCGAGTGCAGTGCGGGGGCGGAGCGATTACGGTGCGATGGCGAAACGAGGGCGTAGCTTGCGCGGAGCGGGTTGGAGGCGCGTATATCTGTACGCAGCTTAAGAGAGACCTATAAATTTACTCATTCAACAACAATTTTCCTTTCAAATCATTGATTTCCATTGGAAGGTGATTAATGAATTGATGCCATCGTCCTAAGAGGAGATTTTTGACAGAATGTCGAACTTTAGGTACTAGTACTTTCTCAATCCACATACATAGTGTGTGTGTGTGTGTCACACAATTCGCCTACAAACTGACAAATAATGCGAAAAATCTCCTCTGTGTAGCTTCTAAACTCATGAGATCCAATATTAGCTGTTATTGTTAATGAATATTCCATGATTTGGTATTTCAAAATAAAATAATATCTATTTATATAATATAAATTGATAATTGGAGAGAAGTAATTCATGTACAATATTTTATTGAGAGTTCATTCCCTGTCATGGAGCTTCCACAATGAAGGCTTGAGCTTCAAAGTATATGGATGCGTTGTATTACATTAAACCTCGCATACAGAAGTTTGAATTTCGAGCTGATTGGATGAGAGCCATTGAAAGTTGTATAATAGTTGTACATTGCCAGTGTTCCAGGGGAGCCCCCCTCTTCCGCCCAGTCCAGCTCAGGCGGTTCAGAGAAACTCGGAGGAAAACAGCAACTTCGCCGACTCAATCAAAAGACTGATACTCAACCCTGGATACATTCTATTGTTGACTTCCTATGGCATCAATGTTGGTGTCTTCTATGCCATATCGACGCTTCTCAATCAAGTTGTGCTCACGCATTTCCCTGTGAGTAACTCATAGTCTACCGTCATTTAATGAACCATAGAAGTGTATATTTTGTTTGTCTTTTGTTATTGGGGAGATTTCCCTGCGAGTAACTCATACCATTATTAATACTATTATTCCATTAATAATGAATTTAGAAAATGAATCCATATTATGTACTTTGTTTTGAAATTGTGCTCAAGCACTTCCCTGTAACTTATAGCATTGATACCATCATTTTATGAACAATATCATAGAAGTGTATTTGTTTGACGAGAGTGAATTTGCATGACTTCTTATGATAGGGAGACTAGTCTCTCCACTCTCCACCACACGGTTATTATACAGTAGCTCCCCCTCGCATAGTAGGCTACAGTCTGAAAAGTGGCTAATCATATAACACTATCAATATACTTTTCAATAGATTGTACTATATATCCTATTGAAATATTGTGAACAAACTTTCATAATATGTACTAATTAATGAATTCATATCAGTTATCAGAGACTGTTACTCAACCCAAGATACATTCTATTGTTGACTTCCTATGTCATCAATGTTGGCTTCTTCTATGCCATATCGACGCAGCAACTTCGCCGACCTAATCAAAAGACTGTTACTCAACCCTGATAATAAAACTCTCATTATTTCATCAGTTTTAAAATATAGTTATTAATCTGTTATATCATTTATATTATTTTATCGATTAGGCTAATAACAATTATTTCACAGACCTATTGTTTCATAGTTTATCTAGTATCGAGGTCTCTCGATATTATAATTATTTGGTTTTTAAGTATTTTTTTATATTTTTCATAGTTATACTTCTTCATTGTTTAAGATGAAATCTTTCGAGAATGAATATGTATGAGTTATGCATCAAGTTTGATTTTAGAATTTTTGTTCTTTAAAAATATATGTAGTTCTTTAAAACATAGATCAAAGACATGTTTGACTGAATATATATACAGCGCTTTCCTATCATCACATTACATCACAAATCTATAAATTCTATTTCTATTCTGATTAAAAATATGTATCTATTTTTAAAACTCTTACTCGAGTTATGAGTCATTAGTATGTTCAACATAATAAATAATAGTGATGAAATATATTTCAATACCTTTAACATTTCAATACAATGTTACAAAGTGTAAAATTAAGTTAAACTGTCGGTCTCGGCTGCCTAATTACAGTCGTTAGGTCATATCAGAAGCCCTGAAATTGTTCAGGTGCGACCTGAAAACTCTTATCACCAGATCTGAACCAGTCAGGTCTCTCGATATTATAATTATTTGGTTTTTAAGTTTTTTATTTATATTTTTCATAGTTATACTTCTTCATTGTTTAAGATGAAATCTTTCGAGAATGAATATGTATGAGTTATGCATCAAGTTTGATTTTAAAATTATTGTTCTTTAAAAATATATAGAAATTTTTCATTTTTATTTCAAGATAGGTACCGTACCTAGTTTCTTCTTTAATATTAATGTGGTGGTATAAGTGTCAATGCATGTAGCCTAATTGAATAATTTAGTGTTATTTAGTATGTCATATTCATTGTTTGAACTACATAATTCATGTTTTGATTAGGTTTTATCGATTCTTTTTTATGGGAAAGACCACTTTATGTGTTGTAATAATTAGGCTCGGTAGTGACATACCACATTGCATTCTATAAAAGTCATTTTTCCATCTTCATATCGGTTACAAGTTTTTATGTAAAAGTCAATTTATGGTTTTATGCAAAAATCATGTAAATTGTTTTTGAAGGGCCAAGAGCTGGATGCTGGAAGGATTGGATTGTTCATTGTTATCGCAGGAATGATGGGCTCAGTGATCAGTGGAATGGTTCTGGATAAAACGCACAAATTCAAGTGAGTACAAAACTTTAGGTATAGAATAATGCATAGAACAACAAAACATAGAATTTCTCCAACAAAACTTCGATGAAAATGTATCTTGTCAGCACTTCTGCATTCAGATTTTGTTTTTGTTCACACATGTCCCTGATGTTTGTTCTGAGAGAGTCAACATCATCATAGAGCTATTTACATTGAAAAGTCGGTTGTTTGTGTTTCTTAGTCTTTATATACTGGTAATACAAGATAATTAGTATTGATAGGGGCTCTAACTGATAGTAATCACAAATCAAAAACATTCCCAACGTTTTTCGGAAATAATACAAAAGCTCTAATGAATGAGTTTGTTCAAACTTGATTTAAACATCTCTGAGTTGTTGTTTACAATCATATCAATCATTGGCTATATCAATCATTGGACATGATAAAACTCTCATTATTTCATCAGTTTTAAAATATAGTTATCAATCTGTTATATCATTAATCTGTATAATAATTTATATTATTTTATCGATTAGGCTAATAAAAATTATTTTACAGACCTATTGTAGCCTACTTATAATATTATTTTAGTTGAATTCATACCGTAATGTATCATATTTTAACTATGAATGTGATTTCAAGTGGAATGAGCCTATCCCGTGGAAGTTGGAATGATAATGCATTTGTGATTGTTACAGGGAAGTGACTCTGTCAGTCTATGCATTCTCATTGGTTGGAATGGTAATTTATACATTCACTCTTGGCTGTGGTCACATCGTTGTTGTATACATTACAGCTGGTATATTAGGGTGAGTAAATTGTGCTCTGTTCTCCATCAAATGATTTGTAATGGAATATTTATCGTATTTCTGGATATAGTTAATTTTTGTTTAGTCTAGCTCTAGCGTTTCTAGAATATTGAGAGATAAGAAGAAATATTGTTGGAATAGCCTAGTTTAATTCAACTTCGATTTATATTGATTGAACTATGGAATTTACTTTTTCCTTATGTGGTGTTGATTATTTTAATCTGATACTATTTTTATCGGTGCTATTTTACTCACTCCCATCAGTTTGCCAGATAGATGGAGGATAGAGAGCCTAATGGGTCTGTTAAATATTAAGTCTTTGTTTCCTTCTCTTCCTGGTGAGGAAAATAAGTCATTATTTAAACTTCCTGTTTGGAAGAGGAGTTAATTGTTTTCCAGTTTGTCACATCGGTTATTCATCGATTCATCTATTGATTATTCAAGAGAACAAGAAACTAGTATTGGAAGCAATCTCATGATCAATTCCCAGTAAACAGTTTACTAGAAACTAGTGCTAAACTATTTCTTCAAGGAATCAGTGTTTTAACAACTTTAATCTTCAAATTCATCCATTATATACTTCAATACTGATGCAATATGGTAGGCCTAGGTCGAAGCTGTCCAGAATATATCGATGTGTTTTAACTTCCGAAACTAATTACTATAGTTTCTTGATATTTGAATCAATCAGTACCTAGCCTAGTTATTTATCAATATAAACTATTTGCATTGTATACTATTCTCGAATATTTAATTATTGATAATCGTTTTGACATCATGATGACTATGAAGAATTCTGAGAGGTCTTGAATTTCTTGGAAAACACTGAAATGAATGCTACTCTATGTGAAAAGTAAATTTGAAAATAGGATATAGGCTGTAGAAAAATGCCACGATACTGATATCAATTATTCAGCTTAAACCATTGAAGGACAATTCAATTTGGAGACTCAGAGAAGTGATAGAAGATGTGTTACTCTATGTTACACCTATTAGTACTTACTTACCCAGGGCCATCTATATCTAAGTTGATATTTGGCCGCATCAACAAACTGTCTTCACGTACTTCGCTCCTCGATGTTTCCCCAAGCCTCTTCATGTCTGCCTTAACCTCTTGCCTATTTAGTATTATTGTTTTATCAGATAAGTTCTCTGTTTTATCAGTTATTTGAATTGCATTACCTCAGGCTCTAGCTCTGAAATTACTGTCTCAAATCATATTGAAAAAACTTGCTTTTATCTCTAGAACTTTTCTATTCCACAAGTGAAACTATAGGTGAGCTCTAAAATACTTATATTTTATTTGTAATATTATTACAGGAGATAAAACTATGTAATTAGAAGGATGTTCAGAGTGTTTGCCTATAAGACGATTAGTATTATTCTTATTATTGATATTATTATAATAAAATCAATATAGATACAAAATCACAATATGGAATCTAAATTTAATAGATTCTTACGACATGTATGATATATATAAGGTGTTATTGTATAATATGATTTCTTCAATAATTTTGTAGAAGCTGTCTTGTATGGAATATGTGAAAAATTTGAGAAAATTAGTATTATTAATATAGGACTAAATCGATTGTATACAGGTTCTTCATGACCGGCTACCTGCCGGTTGGGTTCGAGTTGGCGGCCGAGCTGACCTACCCGGAGCCAGAGGGCACTTCAGCCGGGCTGCTGAACGCGGCCGCTCAGGTGTTCGGTATCATCTTCACCATGTTCTACGGCTGGCTGTTCAAGCTGGCCGGCGACATATGGGCCAATGTCACCCTCAGCGTCACCCTCCTTGTCGGCACTATGCTCACCGCTGCCATCAAGTCAGACCTGCGCAGGCAAGCCGCCCATTCCAAGTCCAATCAGCCCAAATCTAGTCCCTTGAAAATATAAGTTACTCATAGAAGTCTGATAAGTTCACTCGGTAACACTAGAACACAATATTATTTTATTATAGAGTCTAATTGTAAGACTACAACAAACTATGTTGGAGAGATCCACATTCTAACATGCATTTAACTAAGTAGATTAATTTTTAAATAATTTTGTAAGAGAAGCTTGTGAACGATTTCCTGAACTGGAAGAAACGTCTTGACAATAATACGCGTGGAAGATAAAGGCCTTTTTGATGTGATGCCTCACATACATACAGAAATATTTATAATTATATTGCATGAGTAGTTTGTAAACGATTTTCTGAACTGGAAGAATCGTCTTAAAAATAATAGAAGATACGGGCCTGTTGGTTTTTGATGTGATGCTTCATATACATCATACAGAAACATAATATATAGCTTCAAAGTTATGTTGCATAAAAGGTTTGTTAGAGATTCAGTCTACTTAGAGAAACGTATTGACAATAGCATAATATATTATAGAGTATGGTATTGTGAGGTGTGTCCTCAAACATGATAATTATAGCATTTGCATAGTTAAATGGGTAAAAGTTTATTTGTTAAAAAGGTAGTGAAAGAAGTTCATTCAAGAGTAAGCTAAAGATACTAGATGGAACGTCTTGATAATAACAGAAAAAATATATGGTTTAAGGTGAAACCTCAATAAATTGAATATAGTTCAATGAATGAGGTTTTAATTAATTAATAAGTTGCAAGAGAAGGTTATTTGAAAATTAACTAAGGTAGTAGGTAGCCTACTAGGTACTAGATGGAACGTCTTGACAATAACAGAAGATATGTCATATAGTTTTTGAATAAGGCGAACTACAAACATAATTTTATAACATAGATTGTATTCATCAACATTATTAGTATTTTTTCTTCTGTAAATGTTGCATGAGTAATTTGTTAGCAAGTCAACTGAAAGTAACGTATTGACAATAAAAAATATATAGTTCACAGTAGCAGTAAGGTATAAATTTCAATTGAGACCTTAAAAGTAGGCTTATTATAAGTATGCCTATACATCATAAAAATGATATTACATTTATCATCAATATTATGTTAATTGAGATAAACCAGGCACGACTCGTCAACTGTCGATTGTTATGTAACGAATAGGCACATTTCATTTTGAGATACTACCTACATACTTGAACTTAGATTTTGATACATAAGGAACAAATAACATATTTTCTTCGAGACAGAAAATAATCAGATAAATTGGAAAGATATCACTATAAGTTCAGTAATATAAGTTGAGTGGAAGCTTTTTTTGGACAGAATTCATGGATGATTTTTTGTTGGAATGAAAATTTTTCAAGCTATATGACAATTGAATAAACCATTTTTGAATTATGTATGCTTGCTTACCTCATATTAGTGAGTTATACCCCTGTATTTTAAGAGGTAACTTGGAACTGATGCAATGAAGAGAATGCTAATAATTCAATACTCCCAATCAAGCTTGGAACTATAATGCATTTCAATAGTTGATTAAATGTCATTCAGATATCACTGCAGGAATTCAGCAAGAGAAATTGATCAAATACAGTGAGAAAGAAAAAATATTATACAATAATGTTTTACTATATTATATTATGTTGGAAAAGCTAAGTTGAATGGTACTTGAAATTGGATTACTGGAGAAGAAATAGATAAATTATACTGTAGGCCTACCATGAATTGATTTTTACTAACATAATAAATAAGACGTGAGACAATAATTATCCACATTTTGTAGAAGAAATGTCATATTTGATCAATGAAGAGTGAAAATGAATTAAATTATTGTGATTTAGATTGAACAATAGCTTATAGTAATTTAAACTTATTTTATATATACTGACCAATGTTTCAAATACCTACATTAATTTATAAGAACATTTATTTTGAAGATCTATACGTTTTAAAATACATATATCATAATAGAACCAGCCAAATATATTTGATAGCTATATTACAATCATGTTTTATTTTCATAATTTTCTCGTATTTGAGATTTTTTGAATACTTCATTTTTCTGGAAATACGTACAGTATACAATTGATCACTAGTTTTACTACAAATATGTATTGACCTGATTAACAAAAACTTATTCATTTTTCAATGTTGATTTTTCAATAGCCATTCAATTTGAAATTTACAATAGTTGCTATTAATATAATGTGCGGTATGCACTTGTTAACTTGTGTTCTATTTCTGTACTGTAATTAAATTACAAATGAATTTCAATGATTATCACAAGTAGCCTTAGCCTATGCATCAAACTTACATCTATTTTGAATGAACGCCTCTCATTTTGTACAATTTTCATTTTTCAATTTTTACACCACTGTTTATTTTAATTACCTATTTCATTTTAATCTTCTATAAAAGTTGAAGAATATAGAAAACGTTTTTCAGCAATGCGGATAGTATAGTATTAATCTATTGGGATAGTATTTTGATGATTGGTTCATACCTCACAGCTCTTTTTGATTCCATTATAACAAATTATAGGTTAAATATACTTCATACTTTTTTCCTCCTTCTAACTGATTTTTACCAGTTATCGAAACTTTGTATGAGTATTTCAAAATAATGTGAAAAATAAATTAGTAGTTAGGAAACAACAATATCAGCTTGTATGAATATAGGCTGTTATTAAATCCATAAATGCTTCCAATAACAATAAACTACTTTTGAATTGTTATAATCTATAGATTTTTTTAACTTGTCGATGACAATAATATTTAGCCTACATTTTCAGATTTCAGATTATCTCAAAATTATATTTAAAAAATTTCAACTTTCAACACATTAGTTTATTTATTGAAGAGTTCATGACACTGTAATCAGAATTTTCAATAAGTCATTGAAAAATCCAATAGAATTGGATTCATTGAAAAATCCAATAGAATTGGATTCATTGAAAAATTCAAAAGAATTGGATTCATTGAAAAATCCAATAGAATTGGATTCAATTATTATTGACGTGAGTTTCACTGATTCCAATCTGAGAGAAATATATCTCTCAATATTCTTTTGATCTAAATATATTTTTTATCTCTGTATCAGTTCTGTTTCTGAAAGAAATTAAAATTTTGACATGAATTCCAATTGCAAGACAATAATTATAATGATGATAATATTAATATTTATTCATTATTTATACAAATAATATTTATCATGGATTTGAACATTGTAGTAATATTTTTGTAGAGTGTCAATTTTAAAAGTTATGAAGTTTTTATATTTGTAGTAAAGCTAAGGCCCTGTAAATATAATTTGTTATTGTTGATCGTAGTACATGATAATTATTCCCAAATTATTGTATAATATTGTATCTATTCAGTAATGTTATCTCCTATGTCAGCCCAGAGATAAAGGCTGTGTGTCTTCCTATTATTTTCTAGCAATTGTGATAAAAACGACAATATTCAACTAATAATATTTTTTATTGTACAAACTTATGTAAAATTTGAATGGGATGTTTTTCTATCAATGATACGATAAGTGCTTATAGTTCTACAAGATTAAAATAAAAATCCTGATAAAATTGAATTGTTCATTCATTTACAGATTTTGTCTAAAATAGAAATATGATTAATTTTGTTGATAGAAAATATTAATCAATGAATATTTTTCTGAAATTATTGTGTTCATAGGAACAATATGTTTAGCATAATAATACTTCCCATACTGTATACAGTATTTCAGGAGGAATATTAGTTACTTGATTGAATACAGAGGATATCGTAGTATCCATGCTACTGTATGAGATTTGTTTTATTTATTATTCTACAAAGGCGACTTTCTAGAAGTAGGTATTTTAAGCCTAGGTGATGATGATGGGATGAATGATAATACAATGAAGGTAGAGTTATGAATGAATAAAAATCATATGTTATGCTATCCACTTGAATTGATTTGAGTTCACTTTTCAGTCCAGAAATAAATAAACTAGATATTTTGAATTTGATTTGATTAAAAACCGAATATAATAGAATTAGATGCAGGGAAGTAGAATAGATGTTTAAGCTAGGTGTCTCTAGAAATTCCCTTTTTTGCAATGAAAATTAACTTTTGACTGTGCTGGTTTCATAATTACATTCGAAAAATATAAATTCACTCCAACCTAACGCCACAGTATGAATACGGTAACAGTTTCTCCGCCGATCACTTATTTTTAACTGAATCAACTATATAATGAATATCTCGGAAAATTTGTCATGCTGATTCAATGCGACAGATCTCTTCTAATTTCTATGTTGTTGTATATATTAGATGTTGGGTTTCAGATTAATTCTATTCATGTTTTGAATTCGCTAAATATTATTTGTGCGTTGAATACTAGCTTCCTGGTGGTTCGAAGCCCACCTGAAGCTGTAAGTCAACACCATCATGCATGTTACTACTCACACACAATTTTGGTGTTCTTAATTATGAGTAATACCCTCAGGAGAAAATTCTTTGGAACAAAAATTATTTCTTGAAATATCAGTGCGGTGCTCATTCTTTGTTCGTTGCCCTAATGCACTTGTTAAGAATCACATGATCAATAGGCTACCTATATATTTGTAATACATTTCTATATAAATCAAAACTCAGGCTGCTAATTTTTAAAAATGTATGAACGTTGTAGGATGAATCAAAACTCACATTGAAATTATTCCAAACTCTACATTAAATCTAAGACCTAAGTTAGAGAATGTTAATGACTTCCAACTTCGAGACTGTTAAATATTTGTTTTTTTAGTGACTTTTGTTCAGTTCTCAAATAACATCTACACGAACTGTGATATCATAGTGATATTACTAAGAAATTTTATATCAATATGATATTAGTGATTTTAATTTGAAGTAATTCTAGTTTAACATAAAATGTACATAACATAAATTCAGTTATGACTTGCAATTTTGCTTCTACAAAAGAAAAAAAAACGATCTTAATCTTAATTTCCATGGGAACTGTCAATGGCTATTTAGGCCTATTGTGTATTTGAAAATGCTTTTGACGTTATTGCAAGAAACTAGTCTATTATTAAAAATTGGAGAGAGAGATAGGAATACATTTTTTTGGATTCCTTCATAGAAATTGATTCATTATCGCAGTTCGTGGTGGAAATATAATGGATTAAATTGAAACTCTTATTTGCTCATTGGGTGAATAGTAGAACTATGAACTCCTTTTATCAAATTTTATTGATCGTGGGGTGGAAAAGTTTGGAAATGCACAAAATTCTGACAAGACCTAATGACGTTGCCATACAAGGAAGTTATAGCTCAAATTAATTAATGTTAAAAATTATTGATAAATTGACTTGGTTGTGATGCTAGAAATATCCCAGAATATTATATCTTAGTTCGAATATAGATTATTATAAATAGTGTATAGAATAGGATATTATGACTTAGAAATAATGGTTGTGCTTTGAGATAATAATAAATCAAGAAATGCGTAGGCATTCTAGAAACGCTTGACAATAATGTAATCAATGAAAAATTAATATCGATGTCGTTACTCTTCAAATATTATTTTATAAAATAGGTACTTTATTACTGTACTCTAACTTCCATATTTCTTTGTTTAGTTTCTGGTTTGATAAGCTTGATACAAGGAATATTTTTGTAATAAATATTCAAAAGTACAAGCAACTGTAGAATATTATGTGGAACAATAATATTTACACTTCTTTTAAAAATTCCTCATAAATGTATTGTTTCTTTGTGTTTTTGTTTCTCTTTAGCACTGTACTACCACCAATTAACATTTTGTATGATATTTTGTTTGAAATAAATTTTCTATGTGTGAAATGTGTGTTTCATATTTTGATATTCATGCCTTTAGAATTTAGATCTGTTCCACACGATCAGAGTACCTCCTCCCAAGCTTACTGCTTTGAACACTAGCGTACTCCATTTTTCAAAACCGTATATAATATTATTATAGTTTCAAATTATAAAAATTGCTAGGAACAGCTATTTCCATACAGATAATTCCACTTTTCTTCAAAATTGATTTTTTTTTATAATATAAAGATCATAAAATTTTCTCGATTTTCATCTTCCTCTAGTGTTATTATTATAGAATGGGAGATGAAAGTTTCCAAGTATTGTACATGTATTTTTGGACTAATACCAATATTATTATATTATATAATTGCGTATAAGGAACTTATACTGTATAGCAGGTTGGCATCTACATAACCCAAATATTTTCAGCTAGCAAATCATGAAACAAAATTATGCTCACAAGCGGAACAACAAAGAAAAACATTTTTAAATTAAAAGAATTATTAAGTCAAAAATTCTATAAAAAATCATATCAGTCCTGTTTGAGAATATTTGTTTCTTAAACAACTCTTCAGTGAATAGCCTACACTATATTTATGCTCATCTCATCTCACTCAACAAATGGAAAACATCGTCTTCAGTAATAAGTACTATTCCTCAGCATATTCTTCTTTATTTCCAATATTTCTAGTTAGAATCAATTTATTTTGTTAAAGGAGCATCTGCATTCTAGAGCAATAAATCTACAAAGCGACCTGCTCCTGACTCAGAATTTTACTTAGCAGTTTTTCTTTGGAGATAATTTCCACCATCAATCGAGAACCACTATTTATTACAGTCGTCAGCTCATATCAGACTTTGATTTTGAAATTGATTGAGAATTGATCTGAAAACTCTGGAACCAGACTTTAGCCAGCCAGGTTACACAAGTATTATTATAATCTATGAACTTTAATAAATTTTTTTCTGTCAGGGTTCAGACAATTTAGTTTGCTGAGCCTAACTCCCAAGGATATATCTGTACTTGTTTTCGCTATTACAACTTAGATAATTGTAGCCAGCAATTATTGTTGGTTCACCTATATTACTTATCTTAGCTTGTAATTTGGGATTGGAAATCAATTTAACCGGTTTTGTGTGACGTAGGAAGGTTTAGCATAGAGGAAGATACGCTATTATATGCTTTTTCTAGGGCTGTGCTGTAGGCAACTGGTTGTCACTGAAGCCAATCGAAAACCAATAACAAGATCAGTACAACCAAATACAATCATAAACCATAATAGCTGCTTCTTATTTGTATAGAATGGAAATAAATGCAAAGATAATGTAGGCCTATATGAATTCTCTATTACCTAGTTGCAAAATATGAAAAATAATAGCTTTTCATAAAAAATATCATTACCGTATTAAAGACTTTTACAGGACAATTTATTGACATAAAATGTAGGTATGATAAATTTATAAATCTATTCGTGTATAATTTGAGATATTGTCCATGACATTCGATGAGCATAGGAGTAGGCTATGAAATATATTTTTGTAATAGGCCTATGAATTCGATACTGTATAGGCCTATCCATTGTTTCTGTGTTATGAAATTAGGACAATTTCATGCTTTCTGACCATCACGAATTTTTCCAATATTTTCATTTTTCTTGATCAAACAACTGACCTGCCTACAAACTTTTTACGTTTTTGGTCCAGCAAATTTTTAGTTCTGTTGATGAGTGAGTAAATAAATGAATGCCATTTTGCTTTCCTATCATTATTTGGCATTTTCAAATTGAAATATTCTAAAAAGAAGTCTTGGGCTAGGGTATCACTGTTGCTATTTTAAAGTTCAAGAAATATTCGAACATTGAATTCTGCCAGTTTGTCCCAGAGTGTGGCTTTAGTCACAAAGATTCAATGTTACAAGTGAATAGATAGTTTAAAAATGACTCAAGTTGTAGAAATATTGAATAGAGGTAAATGTCACTTGTTAGATAAACGTTTATATTTGCATTCACATTACAAAAACGACTCAGCGCAAATATCGAACAACGCTCAATTCCTTAT
Organism: Nilaparvata lugens; assembly: GCF_014356525.2. Taxonomy (NCBI): domain Eukaryota; kingdom Metazoa; phylum Arthropoda; class Insecta; order Hemiptera; family Delphacidae; genus Nilaparvata; species Nilaparvata lugens. The sequence continues at coordinate 48,804,053 of NC_052505.1, read as the reverse complement.
TCAGTATATTCACTAATGGTTGCTGTAAGTAGAGAGTGTAGGCCTATTATGAAACATGGAACATTGCATAGGTACCGAACTCTCTATCTGTAAAGAGTTGAAGAACGAAGATAGTTTTGTATTGTATTGAACATCTCTTAATGATAAGAACTCAATGGCAATTTTTATGCAAATTATCACATTGAGATTCTGAGAAGCAAGGTCTAGCCTAAAAGCTTAGAGAAAAGAGCAGCACTTCCCTTTTGAAATCCTTACCATGTAGATCTCTTTTTTATAGTTACCAAAGACCTATTTGTGAAAATTTCTTGTTCGATTTTAAATGTTCTATTTGTGAGCCGATATTTTAGGCCATTTATTTGTTATTCGTACATTTCTGTTCTCATCAATCGTAAATTAAAAGCTTAAGTAAATTATCCCTAATTAATTCGGTGAGGAGATTTTTAAACTAAAATTCCCCACGTGCTGAAACCGAAGCCTGGATTGCTGCCGATCAAACGATTTTTGATCGAAAGAAAACCACGACCGCCAGGAAATTCACGTGAGTATAAGTTTTAAAGGCCCCAATCTACGCTTCGAAAATATTTCATGCAGAAACATAAATTTTTCTTCGTTAATTATTGGCCACGCCGACAAGCGCTTTAGCATTAAGAATCTGAATTTACTCATATTTAATTTATAAGAATTTGTAGTTGATTAACTATCCTCCGCCCTGAACCACGACCCCGAGCATTTAAAAAAAAAATATTTTCTATAATTCATTTTTCACTATTTTTTCAAACTGTTAAATTTTATCAATCGTAAAATTCTGTTGAATCACGCATGGTATCAGCAAGCACAAGAAAATTTTAACTGTTCTGTTATACTAAATTATTATCAACCTGTAATCAAATTCTGAATCTGCACTGTATATTACATATTTTATTGTAATATATTTCAGTTTTGTTAATTCGCTTTCTGAGTTCGATTATTTCTTAAGCCTGTCATTATTGTGTCTGATACGTTCTATATCATCAAGAACCAATCGAATACGATCGTTGGAATAATTGAATTAAGCTGGATACTGGAACAGGTCTAGGTGGATGTAGCGGTGGGGTCAGATCGAGATATTTATTCTTTGTCCTTACCTGCTCATACATCAGCTTTTATCTGTTACCTACCTCGACTTAGGAACGAATGCATCAATTGTACAGCAGAGGCACCATAGATCATATAAATTCCTACAATAGAGCTTAAAACCCGACAAGACTCTGTTTTGAAGTATATTCTGAACGATATTTGGTTCAAATACCATATTTTTAATCCTTCAGAACTTATTAGAGACGCAGTCCCGTAAATTAGCTACATCGGGATTTTTGCTCGACCTGTATGATTTTGTTGCTCATTCTTCACAGGTAATAATTTTAAGGTATCCGTATCAGTGTTTAGCGATCGCTACACTACTTATAAAAATTTCATCACAATACATTTGTCATTAGAAGAATCAAGGGTGAGCGAGCGTTTAGGCCTCCCGCGATTCCGACAATTGTATTGAATCTTGTAGTGAATCAATCAGTCTGGTGTACACTCAGCGTCCACACACGCAATTACAAAATTTATAGCCGCTACACCATTGACTCAGTACAAGATTCACTCTACATGTGTGAAGCCTTCAAATACCGCTCCACATGATTTGCCGGCCCAACGTGAGGCATTTGGATACAGCACTACATGATTTGGCAAATCTCTCTACATATGTGAGGCGAGTCAAAAAACGCTCCACATGATTTTGGCGCCCAACAGTGATACATTGAGGAGGTGGATAATCGACTACGAGGATTATTTAGTTGCTCAGTATACTATAGCGCTGACAACGGGAAAATTTTTTGAAAAATTCATGGTTGTGAATTTTTTCGAATTAATATTAACTGTTCATGTTATATAAAACAGAAGTACCATACCCAATTTTTGAACAGAAAAGAATTTATCGATTGATGAATTTTAGAGAAAAATCGAACTCAGAATTTTATTATCGTGTTATTCGAAAATTGGTCATACTATAAGTCATAGGTATAAGAGATATCATAAGAGAGGTCCTGTTATTTTAAGATATTAGGTCTATATTGAAACAATTTATAAAATTTACAGAAAAGAGGATGAAGTTATTTATATTTTTAAATTTTTAAAACATAAAGAGGGAAGTAAAATTAAATCACGGATATATTGTGGAATCAAGCAGAGCATCACTGCTTTATATAAAATTTTGCGAAGAATACTAGCCCTATATATAGAATTGCGGCAAGAAATTATAAGAATAAAATATTTAATAATATATAATAATATTTAAGAGGCGTACCTTCGTTACCGCATAAGTGTCCATTGTATCTGTGTGTTATTATCATTTTTATGTTAACGATATTGCTAACTTGATTCATTTCATCACTGAACATATTATTGAAGCACACTTTTGTATTCCTTCACTTCAACGAATTTTTTTTTTACACTATTTCACTTGTGGTCATTCATTTGTAATCTTGCACATACCCCCCATATTTGCGATCGTTTCACTGCACTCGCATCATTGTATCATCCGATAAATTATGGAGGAACCACACCGCATCCTGGAGGCCACGTCAGCGATTTCAGAGAAGGAGGATGTCGCGCAGGTTAAACGCCCATGCATTGCCGTTCCAGAGGTCCGGACGCCCGCATCTCATGTCATAGAACCATTGCCGCCAACCGAAGACCACACACCCACTCCTTCCGTGTTACAGATGAGTCTCATCCTGAAGCATTGAACGATATGATCAAAGAAAGGAAGCAACTGAACGAAACACTAACAATATAAATAAGAACTACGACCAAATAAAGGAAGTCAAACAAGCAAGCGGACGTGATACATGTATGGAAGACCAACCCACCGAGAATGTCAAGACTGAGGTCGCCCGCACCCCGCAGAACGCCGAGAGAGCCGGACGACACCACCCGCCAAGCTGAGGACGTCATTCATGCGTAGAGGGGCCAGCCGTACCACCGCGCGCCGGACACAGAGTCCAAGGACGTTGCCGACCAGTTGAAGAGCCCCCGGACCGCCGACCGCCCACCTCATCGTCCATCCACCGAGAACAGCACCTGCAACATATAACCCAGTACGCATGAAGATAACCCACAAAACATAGAAGTAAAACGGAACCCACAACAATCGAAACCACAATTGAAAGTAAAACCTACAAATCAAAACAACACACAAGCAAAATAGCGCTCCACAGAGAGAAAAAGCTTGATAGAATTCATCTACACCGCCGTCATGTTAGCTGAAATCCTACATAAACTCCCACCAGCATGCAGGAAAAAGGAAGACGGCATCAGAAAGGACCTACAATCACCGCATCATGTACGGTTAAAATCAAGCCGACTGTACACCAGCATGCAGAAAAGAAAATATTATTCGGAAAAACACACAGACACCACCGGCATGTCAGGTTTAAAAATCAAAACGCATGTTACCGGCCAACAAAGAGGAAATGAATTGTAAGAAATGATTACACCCCACCGCACATTCGTTTTAAGCCAAGTTTTAATAAAACGGATAGTTGCAAATTAGAATGGAAACTTGAAACAAATACCGAAATCAAATTTAGATGGGGGCTTAAGGAATAATTTTTGAATTAACTGGAAACTATGCTGTAAATTACATCAAATTATCAAACTTCTTCATAATCACAGCCTACCCATCGAATCATATCTTTGCAGACTAGCATTTTTCTACTGCAGCCTAATCAACATAACCTAAACTTCGCCGCATCTCAGCTAATAAGAAATATCAACAATCCACATCAAATGAAGAAATTATTATCACTTTAATCAAGAAATAAAACTGAAAACAACTTTAAAAATTTACCAACCTGATCAAGCATCTGCCTCATGTTACAATCATCACAGAAACAATCGCCTAGGTATATCCGCCCAACTGGAAAACAAAACAAAATTATTATCACCAGAAAATAATTGTGAATTAGAATCAGATGAAGTTAGTAGTGAATAGGAAGAAAGAAAATAAACAAAGTTTATTGAAAAATGTGTAAATATAACCTCGAATACAGAATCGATAGAAAAAATCTATTCAGAACCAAAGCCTGTTCGATAATTTTCTTCGTCCCACCAACCAATGTGTACGAATCCTAGAGTCATGTTAATGGAATCAAAGCAATATCGTTAGTTAATTATTGTAACCTATTATTTAATGTGGAATTATAAGTAAAAAAAACGCAACCAAAAATATATATTTATGTTAATTTGCACGAAATGCGCATGTTCTATGTCATATAATGTGTTGCTAAAAAGCTAAAAAGAAAATGAAATTCTTACCTTCAAATGTGAAATTATTACTGTTGCATCAAAAGATCATGAATTGTAATTCAAATTGATAAATTAATCTTAAGGACTTAATATTTGTAACCAACATTGATAAAAATCAAGAAAGCCATTTCAAGTGTAACCCTGTTTGTACGCAACGTACTAAGCGCAAATAAGAAATTGCTCGAGTCAAACGGTAGACGTTGTCAAGTCACCGAAGTAAAATCACACTCTCACCCAATTTATGTAAAAGCCAAACCAAAGAGTCGAAACCTGTAATAACTATGAAAAAATGATGAAAGTCTATATTTGTTGCAATACTGTTCAAATCTTAAGAAGTAATATGTGAAATCTTGTATTTGTTATAGTTATGGGTCTGCTCATAAGCCACCCGTGAATGGAAGTTGTGGAGTTGTTTTAATGAAGGATCCAAGAGACCTCATTAATTATTGTATTTCGATTGTATCCAATGGAAGGAACAATCAATTATTTATTTTCTCGTAGCCAAAAGTGCACGATATATTGTTTTTAGTGTTAAGTGTTGAGTTTTCGTAGAAGTAAGGAGATGAAATAGTGTATTCATCACAATATCGGATTTTTCAAATAGTCATTGTTTCGACTCGTCTCCCAATTACCTATTTAAAATATCCTGGGGGCTTTTGTGTGATGAATTTTTCAAATAGATCTCATGAAAAGAGAGAAAAATTGTGATTACCTTTTAAATGAAGAATTTGCTAAAGGAATAGTTAGCGACCGAGCGATAAAGCTTACTTATCATAACTGTATATTTGATAAGAGTACCGTTCTGTACTGAATATTTTTCTAGGAAAATTATTCAATAAAATTATAATTATTTGCGAATAAAGCACAAATTATTTATGAATCGCTCACTGATTTTGAGGTTACACTTTGTTTACTATCGATCAGATGTTTTTAAAACAGTTCGAACGCAGCTGACTGATTCAAAGTATTGTCAAATGTCATGCCGGTTTTCATGCAAGGTAAATATCATTCCTAAAATTATAAAACTATCAATAAAGGATCAAGAATTTCAAAATAAAAATAAAATGTATGTATTATCGTTGAAATTATTTATTATTTAAGAAATTATATTATATGTCAGGTCTTATTGTAACTAAATAGGTCATAGCATGAAATTATATTATTGATAAAATGGCAGAAATTATTTATAACAATCTCAAACCTAATAAAAATTGTACAAGAATATTAATTCATTACGACTTAATTCAACTGAACCACATGGTAATTAAATCTCTTTGGTAGGTCTAAGCCAATCACAGTGCATAGAAATAGCACCAAGACGGTGATCGTTTGAAAGCAACACATGTTAATCTATTATCAGACACCAACCCTGCCTTATCAGTTACACTAGCACATGTACATTGTATGAGAGAAACTATGTCTATAAGATTAAGCAGTTTTAAGGATTACCTAAATTAAATTATTATTGTAATTAAAGGAATTGTATTCTACTGCTTGCCACTGACGTCATGTTTATGTCACAAGCGTTCTACCAATGGCAAATTTTTATGCAAATTATTACATTGAGATTCTGAGAAGCAAGGTCTAGCCTAAAAGCTTAGAGAAAAGAGCAGCACTTCCCTTTTGAAATCCTCACCGTGCAGATCTCTTTTTATAGTTACCAAAGACCTATTTGTGAAAATTCTTGTTCGATTTTAAATGTTCTATTTGTGAGCCGATATTTTAGGCCAATTTATTTGTTATTTGTAAATTTCTGTTTTCATCAATCGATAAATTTAAAAGCTTAAAGTAAATTATCCCTTAATTAATTCGGTGAAGGAGATATTTAAATTAAAATTCCCCACGTGCTGAAACCGAAGCCTGGATTGCCGCCGATCAAACGATTTTTGATCTAAAGAAGAAAACCACGACCGCCAAGGAATTCACGTGAGTTATAAGTTTTAAAAGGGGCCCCAATCTACGCTTCGAAAATATTTCAGTGCAGAAACATAAATTTTTCTTCGTTAAATTATTGCCACGCCGACAAGCGCTTTAGCATTTAAGAATCTAGAATTTATTCATATTTAATTTATAAGAATTTGTAGTTGATTAACTATCCTCCGCTGCCTGAACCACGACCCCGAGCATTTAAAAAAAAAATATTTTCTATAATTCATTTTTCACTATTTTTTCAAACTGTTAATTTTATCAATTGTAAAATTCTGTTGAATCACGCATGGTATCATGCAAGCACAAGAAAATTTTTAACTATTCTGTTAATGCTAAATTATTATCAACCTGTAAATCAAATTCTGAATCTGCACTGTATGATTACATATTTTATTGTAATATATTTCAGTTTTGTTAATTCGCTTTCTGAGTTCGATTATTTCTTAAGCCTGTCAATTATTGTGTCTGATACGTTCTATATCATCAAGAACCGATCGAATACGATCATTGGAATAATTGAATTAAGCTGGATATTGGAACAGGTCTAAGTGGATGTAGCGAGTGGGGTCAGATCGAGATATTTATTCTTTGTCCTTACCTGCTCATATATCAGCTTTTATCTGTTACCTACCTCGACTTTGGAGCGAACACATCAATTGTACAGCAGAGGCAGCCATAGATCATATAAATTCCTACAATAGAGCTTAAAACCCGACAAGACTCTGTTCTCGAAATATATTCTGAACGATATTTGGTTCAAATACCGTATTTTACTCCTTCAGAACTTATTAGAGACGCAGTCCCGTAAATTATCTACATCGGGATTTTTGCTCGACCTGTATGATTTTGTATGCTCATTCTTCACAGGTAATAATTTTAAGGTATCCGTCTTCAGTGTTTAGCGATCGCTACACTACTTATAAAATTTCATCACTATACAATTTGTCATTAGAAGAATCAAGGGTGAGCGAGCGTTTAGGCCTCCCGCGATTCCGACAATTGTATTGAATCTTGTAGTGAATCAATCAGTCTGGTGTACACTCAGCGTCCACGCACGCAATTACAAAATTTATAGCCGCTACACCATTGACTCAGTACAAGATTCACCCTACATGTGTGAAGCCGTTAAAAAACGCACCACATGATTTGCCGGCCCAACGTGAGGCATTTAGATACAGCACTACATGATTTGGCAAATCTCTCTACATATGTGAGGCGAGTCAAATACAGCTTCACACTAGCAATTGTTGGTTCACCTATATTACTTATCTTAGCTTGTAATTTGGGATTGGAAATCAATTTAACCGGTTTTGTGTGAGTCTTATGACGTAGGAAGGTTTAGCATGGAGGAAGATACGCTATTATATGCTTTTTCTAGGGCTGTGCTGTAGGCAACTGGTTGTCACTGAAGCCAATCGAAAACGAATAACAAGATCAGTACAACCACATACAATCATAAACCATAATAGCTGCTTCTTATTTGTATAGAATGGGAATAAATGCAAAGATAATGTAGGCCTATATGAATTCTCTATTACCTAGTTTCAAAATATGAAAAATAATAGCTTTTCATAAATAATATCATTACCGTATTAGAGACTTTTACAGGACAATTTATTGACATAAAATGTAGGTATGATAAATTTATAAATCTATTCGTGTATAATTTGAGATATTGTCCATCACATTCGATGAGCATAGGAGTAGGCTATGAAATATATTTTTGTAATAGGCCTATGAATTCGATACTGTATAGGCCTATCCATTGTTTCTGTGTTATGAAATTAGGACAATTTCATGCTTTCTGACCATCACGAATTTTTCCAATATTTTCATTTTTCTTGATCAAACAACTGACCTGCCTACAAACTTTTTACGTTTTTGGTCCAGTAAATTTTTAGTTCTGTTGATGAGTGAGTAAATAAATGAATGCCATTTTGCTTTCCTATCATTATTTGGCATTTTCAAATTAAAATATTCTAAAAAGAAGTCTTGGGCTAGGGTATGACTGTTGCTATTTTAAAGTTCAAGAAGTATTCGAACATTGAATTCTGCCAGTTTGTCCCAGAGTGTGGCATTAGTCACAAAGATTCAAGGTTACAAGTGAATAGATAGTTTAAAAATGACTCAAGTTGTAGAAATATTGAATAGAGGTAAATGTCACTTGTTAGATAAACGTTTATATTTGCATTCACATTACAAAAACGACTCAGCGCAAATATCGAACAACGCTCAATTCCTTATTCAGTATATTCACTAATGGTTGCTGTAAGCAGAGAGTGTAGGCCTATAATGAAACATGAAACATTGCATAGGTACCGACTCTCTATCTGTAAAGAGTTGAAGAACGAAGATAGTTTTGTATTGTATTGAACATCTCTTAATGATAAGAACTCAAGGGCAAGTAAATTATTTTATTTTGAGGTTCAGATCAATAAAAGGTCTACACATTATAATATTAAATATTCCATATCCAAATTCGCTCCGATTGGGTACCAATTTCTTGTTTAAAGAGTTAATCTCTTGCAACTTATATGTGCACAAATTTGTGTTCAATGGGACTGAATTTATCAAATCAAAATTCATATCTGCATATGGAACTATTAGAAGTGTTGTTAACAATATAATAGGCTATATGTAGAATAATATCAAAATATGGATTTACCATTTTTTATGTCAAAAAGTGAATTATTTAAAGCTTGTGAAATTGATCATTCACTCAAGGCCACAGACATTGATTAATACGATAGTTAACATTGTACTATCAGAGTAGTTATTCTATGCAAGAATGGTGAGTGAAGTGGTCAGTCACAGTAACCGGCAAAAATATGTTCTCATGAATGTGGGAATTTTCCGACAAACTTCATTCATTCCTAATTTGATGGAAACTTGCAATTAATAAAATAATACATGATTATCTTGGTCCAGTAAATTTTTAGTTCTGTTGATGAGTGAGTAAATAAATGAATGCCATTTTGCTTTCCTATCATTATCTGGCATTTTCAAATTAAAATATTCTAAAAAGAAGTCTTGGGCTAGGGTATGACTGTTGCTATTTTAAAGTTCAAGAAGTATTCGAACATTGAATTCTGCCAGTTTGTCCCAGAGTGTGGCATTAGTCACAAAGATTCAAGGTTACAAGTGAATAGATAGTTTAAAAATGACTCAAGTTGTAGAAATATTGAATAGAGGTAAATGTCACTTGTTAGATAAACGTTTATATTTGCATTCACATTACAAAAACGACTCAGCGCAAATATCGAACAACGCTCAATTCCTTATTCAGTATATTCACTAATGGTTGCTGTAAGTAGAGAGTGTAGGCCTATTATGAAACATGGAACATCGCATAGGTACCGAACTCTCTATCTGTAAAGAGTTGAAGAACGAAGATAGTTTTGTATTGTATTGAACATCTCTTAATGATAAGAACTCAAGGGCAAGTAAATTATTTTATTTTGAGGTTCAGATCAATAAAAGGTCTACACATTATAATATTAAATATTCCATATCCAAATTCGCTCCGATTGGGTACCAATTTCTTGTTTAAAGAGTTAATCTCTTGCAACTTATATGTGCACAAATTTGTGTTCAATGGGACTGAATTTATCAAATCAAAATTCATATCTGCATATGGAACTATTAGAAGTGTTGTTAACAATATAATAGGCTATATGTAGAATAATATCAAAATATGGATTTACCATTTTTTATGTCAAAAAGTGAATTATTTAAAGCTTGTGAAATTGATCATTCACTCAAGGCCACAGACATTGATTAATACGATAGTTAACATTGTACTATCAGAGTAGTTATTCTATGCAAGAATGGTGAGTGAAGTGGTCAGTCACAGTAACCGGCAAAAAATGTTCTCATGAATGTGGGAATTTTCCGACAAACTTCATTCATTCCTAATTTGATGGAAACTTGCAATTAATAAAATAATACATGATTATCTTGATACTGTACATTCGGTATGGAAAACTCTGAATATACAGACTGTTATTATCATAGTTTTGAGCCCATTTGAGATTCTTATTCAAAGAATACTGGAGACCTACTCCGCTGATAATTCGAAAAGTTTTCATGTCAACTGCTCACTGCTGTTGCATCCAAGGTTTCATATAAAGTGAATAAATATTAAAAAATCAATAATCATTGGTATTTTGTATTGTGAACGAAAAATATGAATTCCTAAAACCAAGCTGATCTTTCCGTTGTATGGAGAGGCGTATTAGCACAACATTACACATACCCCATATATTTTACAATACAGCAATATTTCTACTGAATATTCAGTTCTGACTGGAATATTTCCTTCAACTTTCTTACCAATTTTTGAGATTTTTATTTCATTACTCTCTCCAACGGAAAAATACGGGTATCGTGTTCTGCAAGAACTAAATTCGCATTTACCCAGCATTATTATTACATTAGCGATATTATTAAGAGTTTACTATATTTTGATTTGCTCTTTCATTCACCTGAATGTTCCTACGCAAATTATAATAATTATTCTCAGCTATTGATTCTTCCAACCCAATCCAGTTGAAATTCATGAGTTAATCAGTAAACTGTAATAAAATTAAAACAAACGTAATCGGCTCAGCATTTAATGTAGTTGTATTATAAGTATTAGTGTTCAGTGAATTTTGGAGATTATATGCAACCTGTTGATAATACTTATTGAAAAAGTTACAAATGTCTATACTATCATCCATATAATTTCCATGTTCATCGATTATCCTAGGGACATTAGTAACTGTATCTTTTTGGCTCTCCTATTTCTATTAATTACCTCCCAAACAGCAGAGTTAAAATTGGTACTAGTTGTTAATATTTCAGCTGTTTTCTTACACTTAGCTTTCCTCACTTCTTTTGCATCTAGTCAGTTTAGTTTACAGTTTAAGTTTAAGTTTACAGTTTCGACAAGACGACAGACTTAACAGTTTAAGTCAAAGTTCAAGTAGGGAGCCCGCGCCACCTAAGAGTTGCTAAGGAGAGCTTGTCGTGTATGTGTGAGAGTGAGTGAAGGAAGAGAGTTTGCGCGAGCTATTTCAGCAGTCGGCCAAGTTTGTTTATGTGGAAGCGCAACTTGGAGACCGGTGCCTTCGAGTGCCTAGCCACCTCACCAGTCGGAGTTCCGACGCTGTCTTATCGCTATCACTGCTGAGCTGAATTCAGGTTCAGTTGACCGCGGACCACGCATAATGGTGGACGGTGTTCATGTGACTTCCGAACGCGACAACGTGAATCAGGCAGTCGACGACGAGGCGTGTCTGGAGGTCGTGGTGCATCCGACCCCTCCCTCCATCACTTCCGACCAGCCTCTCAGCCAGGTGATTGTCGTTCAGCCGGTCATCGGTCATCACAACAATAATAACAACAACGCATCACCGCAAACCGGCAAGTCTTCAACTTTGACTTCTTCACTTTTTCTCAAAACTCATATTTTTTATTCCGATTTTTATTAGAATTGATAACAAATTTCTATAACATAGGCCTACGCTGATGGCTACAATCAAATACAGCAATATAAATATCTCTTTGAAAAAGTAATTGTATACAATAATAGAACTAGTAGTGTACTTCGGATGCAGGAGAAAAAGCTAAAGAACTATTTTGGATAAGGCAATTATAAGGTGGATTCCCACATATTTATACCAGTGGAAGTGTTTATTACAGTGAGAAAATATCATACCCATAAGTTCTAATGGAACTATAGACTATTCGTAGTCACTCGGTTGGACTGAGTGGGAATATATTCTCATTAGAACTCATTTGAATTTATATTCACTGCACCGGTCACTGTCTCTGATACTGATATGTGATAAACCACCTTTATCATTGCTCTGATCGTTGCTTTGATCATTTAATCCTTTAATCATAAATCATTGCTACTCAACAGTTTGGTTTATCTCCCACATACTGGCTATCAAATACTGAACTGGCAATAATTTTATGTATCTTGTGTGAGGAAATATGTGTCAAAGAACTATTGAGATGATCAAAATGCATGTTGTATTTGTAATAATTGCCAGGAAAATCAAGAAATAAGAAACCCAATTCCGTCAACATGTTGTCACAATATTATTCAAGGTTGTGACATGGTAATTTCTAGCATTCTTTATTACTCAGTATCGTAATCATCATTCTTCTCTTCATCATCACGGAATAATTATAATTGTTGGGATCTCACGAAACATTCAACCTGATTTCCCTAATATGTTAACATTTGATTTTCAACAGATCAAAAACGTTGTGGAATTAATATAAATGTTGTTTTGAATTGGATTGACTAAGCTGAGTTCACTTTTGCCTGGAGAGGAGAGATAATATTTTCAGCTTTCGCAGTTGATATTTAGAATCTTCGATGAAAAACAAACAAAACTTGTTTTCCCTTTCAATAAATGAGAGAGTATTTTCTGATTTCGCAGTCTGGTGTGGTACTGTATCTAGGAATCTATTATCGAATTCTGTGTTTGAAATTCAAAGCCACCATAAAGTGTTTCTAGAACTCGAAAAGTTCTCATCCTGAATCTTATTATATTAAAGCTGCAAAGACAAAAAACTCACAGCCAATACGGCTGATTGTCACGGAGAATTGATAATAATAATTGAACGTATATGAACTTGAAAAATAGAAATAACTCTCTCCAGTTCCAATTATTTGCTGGGGAGACGTGTGTATGGGTTTGATGGGAAAAGTGGAAAAGTATCAGCAGGAAGACGTGAGCAGAAATTTTTACCACGTTGAAGTCCATCCACATCATGTGAGCAGAACGTCTATGATATTGTCTTCCTTTCCAAGCATTCATTGGTTGTATGTCTCATGGAATTCACTGATCAATTATTAATTTGAGACTAGGAACTTGATTTTCAATTAAAATTCCATCCAAGGAAAAAAGGGAAAATCTGAGCATCTGAAAACTGAAAGTTTATCTTCTGGAGCAATTCTTTGTATTCCTTATCGACCTCACCTTGGATAAAATGGATTTCCGGAGTACTGAGTGTTACAGTGAAGCTATTTGTTATTCCTGAATTCAAAGTTCAGATGAGTCTTTAGACATCAAAATATTTTTCAAGTTTCCAATATGGTATTCCTATTATTTGGTTGCACCTCATCAATGACTTCCTGTCCTATAAGACATGCAGTGCCATTTATTAATAATTCAATATCTTCAATAATTGTCTTCAGCTGATTTATTCACTGTCACATGATGCATGGAGAGCGTATTATCGTGGTACGGTTTTATGTAAAGAGGCTTATTATCTAGATAGATGAATAAAACTCCATGGAACAAGCTTTCATATAATGAAAGCTTCGTCTTGATTGAATGTTTTGTTCACATTATCGAAATCGATAGTAGCCTGGAGTATAGATTAGAACAATTCTACATGAAATAAAACATAGAGAAAACGAATAAGTGAATTACATGAGAATTTTTATATGCGCTACAAATAAACGCCTCTTCTATGATAGCCTAATAATGCAGACTAGTATTATCAGAGTTTTGGAACTTGACTGCCATAACAGGAGTTAGGAACGAGAGCAATCGGTAACTTGAAAAAAAATTCGGGTTTCTAAAGTCAAAAATCGAAAACATAAATCTCCCTTTTAATCATCACCTCCCATCGTAATTTTATAATGAAATAACGATTATCTACGATGATTTTCAAAACTAGAGTTTTCCAATGTGATAAAAAACTATTCAATACAAATAGGCTATTATTATAGTACTAGTAAAACGAACTGGAAATTGTTAACCACTGTTTATCTGTGATTTTATCTGGCATTTTTACTGAGTCACAAACTCTATTCCTCTACAATATTCTATCTATGGATCTCCTTTTTTTAGTAGTGCGCCGCACCTGAATGGTTTTTAGAAAAAAACTAGCTTTCAAATAAAACACAGCATCATCTGGACTAATGGATTGTTATTTTCTTCTGTTCATCCTTAATTAGTCATTTTTGAAAAGACATAACAGTAATAACAATCATGATATATTGTTGAATTTCACTAATGTAGCTCGAGCTTCATGAGCCTAATGGATTTTTTCCAGGAATTCTCGAATACATTCAATCTTAATTTTGGATATTCAAGATATCGTTCAAAACAATGACTAGAATGCAGTTCAAGCATAGACTAGAATGAATTATTTTCGAAGGAAATATATTTTGATGTAGAGTAAAATAAAGTGATATAGCTAGTACGGTAGCTGTCTCGTTTGAATCACGGTATTGTAGAATTGAGTTATTTTGGATCATGAGTGGCCGGGTGAGTTCATTCAAATCCTTGATCATTTGATTCACCTGCTTCTGTGTTTCATTTATTTCCCTCATATTCCCCACAAAAATATTTTCTCTACTTTGCGCAGTCATATTTCTCTATGCGGCCTGGTAGAAGACTGTTCTAGATCTGATACTAGCAAAACTAGCAATACTCGTAATTAATCTTGTTACATAAGTGTTGCAACAGAATTTATGCGACTATTTGAATGAATTTATCATATATCTGTTTCGTGTCTGTATCAGGCTTGAAGAGGCCAATGACTTCTCCAGCTTTACACAATTTTCGAAATAGTTGAGTTGAACCGGTCCAGTCAGCCAGTTCTTCATCTGAAACAAAATTAAAATTTTCTCCTCTACAACAATATAAGTAGGCTACTGCTTTTTGCAAGAAGCTAAGTAGACTTATCAACTCTGTTGATTTGACGGCTTATCTTCACGTCAGCTTGCGTACAAAGTAGTTGTGTTTTTATGAGTAGCCTAGGACCATACCTAGGACCATACTTACATACTTGAGTGAAAGATTCGATAAGGTTGTTGAGACTCTTCAGAATTTCAAAAGTTGTTGAAATTCTTCAGAATCCCATTGAATCCAAGTTATCATTAAAACTCAAATCCCAATTCAAACACTTTTGAATGAACATGATTAAAATAATGACCTAGTTATTCCATATTATTAAGCTACCTAAGGTTTTTCAAAGTTAAAGTGACTAAGATTGTAGACCACACTTCTTGAAATAATTTTGTGTTTTCCGATTATGATCAATAGTCGTTGAAAAGATACTTCGATAAGCACTGCTAGTCTTTCAAAAGACTCGTGAGGGGCACTTTAGTATTCCGAAAACCGATATTCTTTTACAGTATGATATTCATTTTCCGAGTAGTTTCTTTTTCAGTTTCTCTACTCTAGAACAGTATAATTTCAACGCGAGAGTTAAAAGTTTAATTTTATTGATAATTCTTTATTCAGCAGGTTTTTGATTTCAGTTGTCGATTAGTTCTTCAGTGACATTCAGCTAAAATAAATCGGATGAAATCAAGCTTGCCTTGAAAAAGACCGTTCAGGACAGCTTTTATATGGTCAGTGGTATCCAAACTTTCCATAGAGCTCGATGTCTCTCGATTTTTTTTCAGCGAGGTCTCTTGAAAAATATTCTCGTTAGGAATGTTTACACAGTTGCTTTTTTCATAAAAAGAGTGCGAGGCATTCAATTTAGTTGATTACAACTACTACGTTACAAAAATATTTATCTCCGACGATCAATACTCCTTTTATTTCTTGATCAGTTGAAAGATATATCGAGCTCGAGCTTCTATACTCCACTTTTTGGTTAGTCATGATAACTTCTTGATGTGATTTTAATTTCAATATGAATTATCTGTAACACGTGAGTTATCATAATTATTTGTGAGCCTTCTGGTACTGGTTTAAAATAATTAGTTCCTAGAAATTATGGAACAGTTCCATTTACTTCAAGGAAAACACCTTGAAATGTTGACTTGAACTTATAAATGATATTCTAATTCCATACGATAACACTACTTATTAATTATTGCTCATTTCTTCCAAGCTACTGATCTACAACTGTAACTAGTCTAATTTGAGAAAGTGATATATATATATATATAGCAGAAAACACTTTAAAGTTTTGTAATATAAATATAAACAGGATACACATGACACGGATAGATTAAAAACACTTAAAAACTTACATTTAAACGAGAATTTTCGGGGGCTGGGCCCCCTTTGTCAATCAACCAGGAAGTGAAGCGGTGCAGATTTGAACATTCTAACGGTCGTGACTACAGAGACGGGGTAGAGATGTTGTGTAGACCATAGAGCACAGACGAACGGAGGCGCACTGATTGAAGGAGCATAATGGGATTAGTTGGTGGGTCATTTGAAGCGGGAGATTTCAAATTTGAGTGGGTTATGGATAAGGAAAGGTGTAGATTATGAATTGATAGAAAAGAGGAGATTTAAAATTAGAAATCCGGAATGAAGTAGAATAAAATTAGAAAATGAAATTATAGAATTGAATTGGATTTAAATTTATTTTTATTTTCATTGAAAATTCATTATATATTTGATAGCTGTGAAATTTCTTATATATGATGAAATTTATTTCAATTTAATTGGACAGTTGGTGTAGAGTTGATAGTTATGATACTATTGCTGTCTGTTAAGACCAGGACTGGAAGCAGCTCCAAGCACCCAAATAGGAGCCAATTCTTTCGTCTTGACATCTATGGAGGGGGCTGTGGGAGGGAGAGTGGCAAGGACTTTGACTTTGAAGCATTGATCAAAGTTCTTGTTGTGCTCAGAGCCATGGGTGGGGATTGGTAGGGAAGTATTATTTTTAAAGGAAGCCCTGTGATTTTTGATCCGGAGGTTTAGGGCAGTGGTGGTTTCACCTATGTAGAAGGCAGGAGAGAAGTTGCAGGAAAGGAGGTAGATGTACTTTTTGGGAATGCAATTACTGGATTGATGGATTTGATGGGTGTAGTTGGTGATAGGACTGGTGAAGGAAATGGAAGGATCAGTGATAGGGCAGGTTTTACAGCGGTGACGGGGAAGGTGGTTGAAGGGGTGGAGGGTGTGGAACGTGAGGAGAGGAAATGCTCAAGGGATATTAAGCCTTCAGAATGGGGGATGGTTGTGTATAGGGAGGCCACATCAATGGTAACAAGGAGGAGTTGTTGATCAGTTGGAAGGGTTGTGTTCCTCAGAATATCTATGAAGTGGAAGGAGTCTTTGAGATGAGAGGGTAGGGAGGCAACAATGGGTTGGAGGTGGAAATCAACAAGGGCAGAGATTCGTTCTGTTGGGCTATTTATGCTTGAAACAATTGGACGACCAGGATTACCTTCTTTATGGATTTTTGGAAGAAGATAGAAGTGTGGTGTGTTGGGAGTGTCTGGCGAAAGGATGTTGATGTCTGAATCCGAGAGGCCTTCAGATGGACCGTATTGCATCAGAAACTTGAAGACTTTCTTTTGGATTCGTGGAGTAGGGTCAGAAGGCAAGAGTTGATACTGTTCGGGATTGGTGAGTGGCCGGTTGGCTTCTTTGATGTAATCAGTGGTGTTCAGTAAGACTATGGTTGAGCTTTTGTCAGCTTTGGTGATAAAAATACTAGGGTCAGAGCGAAGGTCTTTGATGGATTTGAACTCTTGGGGTGTGAGGTTGGGGGCTCGAGTGAGGGATTTAATGAATTTTCTAGAGCTGACTTTGTTGAGGAGTAAATTGCAGAAGATTTCAACAAGGTGGTTGGCTGGGAGAGACTTGGGTTCACGATTGGATTTTGCCACTCTCCCTCCCACAGCCCCCTCCATAGATGTCAAGACGAAAGAATTGGCTTTTATTTGGGTGCTTGGAGCTGCTTCCAGTCCTGGTCTTAACAGACAGCAATAGTACCAAATAGTATTGAATGTAAGTTTTTAAGTGTTTTTAATCTATCCTTGTCCATAAGGACCATATATATATATATATATATATATATATATATATATATATAATATATATATATATATATATATATGGCCTGATCCACAATCTCAGATATCAGATGATAAAATGTATCGATTGACAAGCTCATACATAGTCTTATATCAATCACATATTAAAAGCAGCATTGAACATAAATTATCACCCCAGAAAGATGCGCTCCAAAAATTTGTTGTTCAAATTTCCACTGCTCCTTTGAAGAAAAAGTTTCAAGGCTTCAAATCTGGAACAATTACAGACTCAATGAATTCTAAAGACTTGTTACAATAGTTGAGTATACGGTATTACTTTGCAGTATTCAAAACATAAATGAATAGTGGAGAATAGAATATTCATGAAACTGCTCTTTCAGAGTCATTCCACTAGAAAGTTAGTGAGACGATTTGAATAATGATATTCTAAGAGCTGATTTCTGTTTGTTTTTACTCCAATGATAGGCTATTCACCCTGATTCCCATAGGAAAGGATTCTAGTTCATACAAATTCTTATATGAATGTATAAATATATTTAAATAGAGAAAAAATGGATTTTGAAGACTTTCTGGTAAACAAATCATATTTAATACCATAAGTAGAAAGCAATATGGAAATTGGTAGACCATACATAGACTAAAATCTATCAAAGAATCACAAGATATAATTTCAATGTAATTGCATTCCAAATAAGTAAAGTTTCATCATTGGAACTCAAATGTTTACTGAAATCAGATTGGAAGATTCGAATAGTTTGATGAAAATCAAATTTCTGCCCCTATTGTGAACTTATCATTGTCCAATTATATTATTTGAAATCTCTCCCAACCTTTTTAAAATCTCTTCCCTCATTCAAAGTGCTTCCCTAATTCAGTGTTTAAATGTGATTCATCAATCAATATAATTTCTGGTCAACTTGATTATACAAGTTGAAACTATATCGTCAGCTCCGGGCCGGTATTAATATTATTATTAACAACTCAATTCGAAATGTTCAATGATTGAATGTAAAATAATTTGATTACATAATCATCTCTAGCACTCATGTCATTATCAAGTAGGGGTGACATTATCTATCAGTCTCTTTAGAAATTGAGGAATCAATTTCAAATGGTCATCAGTCGTTAATTTGATTAAATACGTGATAAACCAGAAGCCATTGAATTGTATATCTGATTTGATGATGATCATTTAAGTGAGGCATCATGACAAAGACATTAGGTATACAAAAGATGGACTGAATGACAAACAATAACTTCTCAAGTGCAGTAGGCTAAATCAGAACTGACTCATGATAGTCAACCGGCTTTTTCATTAGTGATAGGGATATCATTTATTTGAAAACTATTGACAAAGTGATGGGAGACAGAGACATTTGTATTGAGGAACGACATCTGGTGAATAGTTCAACGTTTCTTCGATTGCGATGGTAGCCTTTAAGGTCAAGCAGGAAAATCATGCGATTTGAATATTCATATAGATTGGCTCGGTAAACCTCCAACGTTTTCCTCATCAAACTCACACTGCGAAAAGAATTTAAAAATAGAATATCCTCTTTGAAAGTCGATTACAAAAGTAGTATTTTTTAAGAATATTAGCTTGTCAATGAAAATGTCACAGTTTAATATTCAGCCAAGAAATTGATTACTCATTATATTGACATTGATTGCTCATTCTATTTGTCATTTGGTCATTTTGGATATCCATAATTGTTCTCTTTATTCATCATTTCATCAACTTATCAATAATTCTTCACTTCACTTTCCCCTTCATTTGCAGGAAAGTTTTTAAACGATAAATTATGGCTCACGAATAAAATTTTTGTATTTTCATAGAAGCACGAGGAATAGATTTAACAAAAATCTGGACATTGGAATGTTCCATGAAGGATGTAGCAAAAGAAGAGTAACTTTCCATATTTATTCTAACTGGTCAACGGTACAGAGATTACGTTGCTCCTTAGTACATTGATCCATTCTGCTTTGTGACAACGGGAGCTATAGTTATGAGCCGCAAGCTGTTTATTACATTCAAAAGTCAAGAAAGCTTGAATCATATTGCACAGAAACTTACAAAACGTGATTCATACCAATACTCTATACTGGAAAAACTGGTGTACCGTACAAGTAGTATATTAGGCTTCCTCTTCTATGATTACTAACTCTAGCATTGGAAATAGCCTACATTCTGTATGTATGCAATATACAACAACATGAATTCAAAATACTTGTTCCAATAACTTTTGAATTGTTTGAAAATCTTGTTTCACATAAAAATTAATTAGTAAACTAAAGAATATTTCAGGGAAGTGATTGTTAATTTATTCTGCTAAAAGTCTAGTTGTTCCTTACTTCTTATGTTATTTTTGCTATTCTCTCCTCTAATTAATTTCAAATGATAAATTGGAAAAAATGTGAACTCTGAGGTCAATTTTATTCTCTTAAAATACAAAATGAACAAGAACAGGGAAGTGTAGGAAATTTGCCAAATACAATGACATTCTTGGGTATTTGAAAGCAATTTACTTGAACCCTCCTCATGAATTTTTATAACGATTTTTTCATTAGGTCGTAGAACGACATTAGGCCTACTGTAAATAATATTTATAATTAGTCTACTGAGGGATTCTCTTCAATCACTTCAGACTTCACAACATGTGGTGAAACAAACATCAAACCATATTCTTTACTACAATATTTATGAGATTTATTGATTGTCATAGAATTGTTATGATGTCGTTTTAATCTTGGAATAAATCGATGAATAAAAAACCCTGATGTAAAAATCGAAAGAAGCCGTAGAAGCTGTTGAAGAGGAACGAAGATTTAGGATTTAGTAGTATTTGAACAATAATTATCGTATTGAAAGAACGTGTCTGTAGAGAGTTTTTGCTGTGTTTGAATACAGTGATGGTTAAGACCCAATGACATCAGGATACGTAATTCATCAACTTAGCTCATGAAGGTCCTATCAGCGTAGGCCTACTTGATGTTCACTTAAAGATTAAGATGATTTTTCAATTATTTGTATTTGCTCAACCTTGACTCGTTCGTGCAAAAACAGCGGTTATTTGTCCAACCTTGAAACTGAATAGTAGGTAATAAACGATTCTTTTGCTACATCATTCACAACCCGATGGTAAACCATACTTCAATTTTAATGTAAGTTAACTCGGAATTCAAAATTCAAATTCAAATTCATTTTATTTTTAGAAAATACATTTTACATTATATCTCCCTGAAAATTACTCCCTTAATATGAAACAAGTTCGTGTTTAGAGGAGGAGTCAATACAACAATCGGTACAATTCAAAAAAGGAGAAGTTAACTTTCTGCTGCTGTAGTTTACAAGCATAAGCTATTCAAACATATTTACATACTCTAATACTTACACATAAAATAATTGGAAGAAATTTAATCCCAGATTCTTATACAATAATGATAGAAATAGATTCAATAAAGAAAAACTGATTGATTCCTTTTTTGTGATAGCTCTCATAGTTCATAGTACATAGGAAACATTCATAGTTCTCATAGTTCACATAGGAAACATTACCGATGTACTCATTTACACATTAGAGAACAATAATCTCTACAGTATCATAATTATTAACATGAATGGAAGAATAACAATAATTTCTTATGAAATATGAGTCTATATTCTTATTTAGGATCAATTAATACTAAACTGCATTCAAAATCAATGCCAATTCTGAGTTAGTATCAGTAGAAAAAAGGAATTTTTCAAGCTCTAACTTGAAGCATTTCTGATTGATTATATCAATCTCTTAATTCTAGCGGTAATTGATTGAATAATCTTTAGGCCAGATAATAGAAATGTCTCTGCCCTGTGGTCGTTTCCCTTCTTGTTTCCTCTACCATTCCTGACACCATCCTTCTAGTTTCATGTGCATGAGGCAACATTATTTTTCTACACATTAATAGAATCGACCCCTTCATGTACAGCTTTTTCATGCTCAACACCCTTGCTTCGACAAATAGTTCCTCTGACGAATAATAAATGGATCCTTTTTCAGCATTACTCTTAGAACTGTTCTATGCGCCCTATTAAGTGGTTCAACAGTTGTAGGAAAGGGTTGCACCAACCCCATATATACACCTGTCGCATAGCTCCAATGAATAGAACACTAGGGATTTTCCCAATTCCATAGATTTTCCCGGTATAATGAAGCATCAAAAAAGCGTTGGTACCAGGGACCCGTTTCATAAAAATCATATAATATTCACCTAATATCGGGGGACCGAGCTTTGCTCTGGAGAGTAAAAGCATAGAAAATTTGTAACGAAAGATTGAATCTATAGTTTATATTTATTTATTCATTTTCTCAGTGGTACAATTATTTTTACAGTATGAGGAGGCACAACAGGCTTATGCCCAAAACTGTCCCTTTTCAAATTTATACTACAGTCCAAATCAAAATCTAGGTTAAGCTACTATCACTCATCAAAATAACAATTTTTTCACACTTCAAAAAACAAACACATCATTAATTACAAATAGATATGCTATGAATTCGATTTAGAATGATATACGATGTTTGCTACAATATTTGTTGATATACTATGTACTACTCTACACTAACAGCATCTAGTTACTATTTTGGACTTTCTGAAGTAAACATGTTTTCTAAAAAAAAGAGAAATAAACGAAAATAATTTTTCTTCTCGTGAGATCAGCTGAATGATCCCACACATGTACTCGTTCACTAACTCTCATTACGGTATCAACAAACGACATAACTTCCAGTTGTTTCTCCAATCCTATTAATGTTTTTAGCGAGTTATCCCAGGGTTGAGACATAGTGCAATCGAATTTTCATATCATAAACCTACTTTGTTCCAAATTTCGTGAGAATCGTTAAAGCCGTTTTCGAGATCCGGTCACATACAGATATATATGTATAAACATGGAACATATAAACATATAAACATCCAAACATATAAACAGGAATTGCTCGTTTAATAGTATAGGATGAACTTTAGCGGAACAGGTGAATCTGAATTTAAGCTAGTCGCATATTGAGACGCGACGTGATTCTGCTAGATGAGTTGATTAGAGATGATCATATATTTAATGCTCATACGTGGTAGCTTCGTTTTTATGTGAACATTACAATAATATGATCATATGATCATACTCGACATAACTCGTCTGGCAGACTCGATCCACGTCGTGTCGCGTCTCAATATGCGGCTAGCCTTACTATTGAAAATAGCTATATGGGCCCTGCCTATCTTTCAAATGCTATCTTGTGTTGTGGTAACATGAAATAACTTTACTAGTAACCCTTTGGGTTGAAGAACTCGCTCATGAACTGTTGTATTGATCTCTGAAATCCGCAAATGGTATACGGTGAGAACTATTAGGGAAACAGCTGAATATCTCTTTTACAAGTATGTATGACAGTAGGTTCCATGGGGATCCTATTACACTATTGGAAAAACTACTTTCTGTCGCTTCAAAACGTCTGCCATCTTGGATCCATCATATGGATCCAACTTCTGGTTTGATTGGTTTGATCCCAGCCTAATTCTTTCGAATGGAACGTGGTCATGTGATACATGATACATGATTTCGATACCGAGTTTTAGAAGAAAATTAATGGCGAAGCCCGCAAATCAATATCTCAAACCGTTTGAATGATCACAACATCAATAGTCTGTCCAAACTTCCATGAGCCGTGAAAGATTAAGCCGATCCTCTATCCACCACGCGCAGGCACACACGCCCGGCCTACCTGCGCCATTGATATACTATTAGTCCAGTCAAATGGTCGTTTTTCAGGAAACAGCCCCGAAATAATTTTTCTCGACGGTTCTATAATGTATTTTGGGGGGCTGAATTCGAATCTGAAGTTTTGCTGCTACGCCAGAGGGCGGCGGCTTCACCCCAAAAACCCCTAAACTTTCGGACGTTTTTTAATTTTTCCATTTAATCTCGAAAACTTCGAGTTTTTGGAGAAAAATCATCTTCACTACGAAATTAAAGATAATAAAATTTCCAATGAATTGAGTGGTCGCGCAGGATTCTACCATTTTTGGTTCCGGAGCTACGAATTTTCGAAAAAGTGGTATTTTTTAAGGGGTTTTAAAAATTATGCAAACCTACAACTTCTACCCTATACAACTTGGATATTTTTCTAGTATAGATAAAAAAAACACACATCACATGAAAGAACAATCTATTCTGAACAGGATTCCTTGGGAGTTTTCGAATTTAGTAGTGGGGGGAGGGCACACCCAAAAATAGAAAATCATGTCCTACAGCCAAAATACAAATTTTTCATTATAATTCCTTTTCAAGGCCTTCCTAACAAAAAAATACCAATTTCGGTTGAAATCATCTCACGAGGGTTATCTTCTCCTTCTCTTCTTCTCTTCTCCTTCTCCTTCTCTTCGGGAAATCACCCGTTAGAAACATTTAATTTCAGTATTTCCTAGTGGGGGGGGGGGGGTACGTCATAAGGATACGTCAAGGATCAAAACTTCAAACTTTTGACAGAATGATCAGATCTCCTCGTACTAGCTCATTCTTCTCTGCTCGTCTAGCCGATTCAAAATCATTTATCATATTTGATAAAAAATAAAAAGTTCTCGTTTAGTGTATTTTAGCCCATATTTAAATACACAGAATAATGGCCAATTTCTATATTCAATACTGTCTATCTCGGTGAACCGGAATGATAAAAAATGGTACTTGGTCTTGATTTGAAGAACAGAATCTCCTCTTTCATGTGAGGTAAATGCATTCTGTAAAAATATGATCGTGAAGTAAGATACGTTTGTTTTAAAGAATCAAGAAATTTCTCCTCATTTTCACCGTCCAGACAGTCTTTCGATAATAAACAGTCATGCAAGATGGATTTAAGGCAACGTAGCTTATAGAGCATGTAATTCTATTACATTTGAGACCAATCGCAAGTTCCTATCATGTATTTTATTCGTTTTAGGGACTCTTATTGAATAACAGTAAAATCGCAGAAAAAATGAGAAAACAAAAAGAGGAGAAAATTCTCTACAACCTTGACTACTTTTTGGATTTTTTATCTAAAGTGTTTCACAAGATACGCAACTTTGAATATGCGAGAAATTAGGGACTAAATATGTTAATCATTTTCACAGTCTCGAATATTCAAAGTTGTGTATCTTGTGAAACATTTTAGATAAAAAATCCAAAAAGTAGTCAAGGTTGTAGAGTTTTCTCCTCTTTTCGCTACCATAAATTGTTTTTTTCTGATTCCAATACCGTCAAAAGTTACAGCCAATTGAAAAAATGATTATTTTTATTTTCTCATTTTTTTCTGCGATTTTACTGTTATTCAAGAGTTAAAAAAATTGAAACCTGTAGAATCCTATACTATTCTCTATTTCAAGCGGCCAATTGGTCCGCCACAATCAAGATGCAGTAAGATATTCTGATAAATTAAAGATTTGAGCTACTGTACCTTATTGAATACCACAACATTATGTCCACTTGAACTGGAATTTGAATGTGTATACAAGTCATCTATATAATAAGAGTGAGTAGGGTTGTGTTTGTTCGTGTGTTCGTGTGTTCGTATGTTCGTTTGTTCGTTTGTTCGCATCAAAACATGTCAACTTGTGGATTGCATACCGGAAAAACGGGAATGATTTAGATCTTCAAATTTTCACCTGGAAGCCAAAATTTCAATTTTCCTTCTAGATTTTTCAGAATTAATGTTCAAATTCGTCTATGCTACCATATATGAAGTTCCATAGGCTACATTGTTGCAGCCCAAAGTGTATTTTTCTATGAGGAGGTTATAATACTGTTACAAGACTTTCACTTTCGAACGGCCGTGTAGCGCAATGGTAAAACGCTAGCTTACAGAGCGGTGGTTCCTCGGTTCAAATCCCGATACTTCCCAATTTTAATTGTTCTTAGTTTTTCCCTCGAAACGTATTATTATCAATTATTTTTTGAAGGAATTTGTTTTCATTACAATTGAACTTGGAATTTATCAAATAATTATTTTTACTGTAAAATTTTGCCACCAGTACAAATGAATTGGACTTGGACATAGTCTTCATGCTGTAGGCCTATCATTGAATTTCATAAGAGAAACATGAATAGATCACAATAAAATAAGTAATAATTTATATTCTTCAGTTATAATGTATTATCAGACACGAATTCCCAATGAAACGAGAATTTTAGGTATTTAGTTTGGAATTGGGAAAACAAAAGGCTGCCTGATTCAAATTGAGGAGGATCCTAATCGAACTAAAATTTATTCATGTATTGGAAAAATCAATATGATTCTGTGAGGTTTTCAAGTATTATGTATCTTCAGTTTTCTATGCTATAATGGAGGAAATAACTGGCTTATACACGTAAGGAATAGGGAATTATGTTTGACGCATCATCACGTCCGAAATATACTCAACTGATTAATTTGAAATTTTGCATACAGATTCTTAATTAACCGAGAATGGTTATTTATGTCTATTTTCAGTTCTTCAAGATTTCATGACGTCAAATTTTCAATTTGTCATGCTTCCAGTTGTTGTATAGAAGCAGCTGAACATTTCTTTTAAAAGGGACACTAGATGATAGGTATGATTGGGGATCCTATTAGAATATAAATAACTGATTTTCTGTGGCATCAAAACCTCACCGATTTCTCAAACCGTTCAAAAGTTATTCTCATTTAAAGATACTGATAAATTATCCATCTATCCATCATATTTACTATAATAATGGAAAGAGCTGGCTCATACACGTATGTGATGTAGGAAAATTATGTTTGACACATCATCACGTCTGAACTACTGGACTGATTGATTTGAAATTTTCCATAAAGATTCTCCATTAACCGAGGATGGTTATAGGCCTATTTTCAAATTTCGAATTTTTTATTACGTCAAGTTTTCATTTTGCAGTTTTAAAATAGATCCTTGCGAAGAACGGGTTACCTACTAGTATTGCATACAGCACTAAGTATTGAAGGCCAGAATGAAAAGTTTCAATTTCGTCTACACTAACGAGCTAAGGTAAAATGGAGTTAAATCGATTATCCGGATTATTTAAAATCTCATTTCTTCAAGTTCCATATAATACAAGACTTCATTAGAATCAGAATCTCAACTTGAAGAAACATTCGATGGATATTGCGATAATCGAATCTGTACTTAATGAAATTTGAATGATATTGGGCTAATATCTATAAAAATTATTATCTGATGAAGTTTTCATCTTGCTCAATGGTGAGAAACATACCAATTCATCGCTGTTATAACGCAAATATCTAAGTACTGTATTAGCCTACCAAGTAATTTGTTCGAGGTGTTATGACCGGGAAAGATTTTTTCTTCTTTCAAGTCAGTAGAAAAACGTTTATTGGAGAAAATTTCAATACTTTTATTTCAACTGAAGTTTCTTTAAATTGGAATGATATAATAGTGTTTCTTTTCTAAATTGATAACATACTTGTTATTAAAATCGTTTTTCAGAGTGCCCAGTAGCCAGGATTTTGTAATGGGGTGGGTTGACCAGAAAATTTTTGACTGTTGATCTTACCTAGTGACTTTGCCAACATTAATTTGATTTTGATGAGAGTGGGGTAGAGTTAAAGTGTGGAGACTTTGTATCAGAAGGGCTCTGAAATAATACCAAAAATAAACCTAAAATTGGCGGGTTTTTTTCAGCGTTTTCCAGCATTTTTCTACGTTCGCTCAACTTCTTTGAAAACTAAATTATCAGAAATTGCTCAAATATATTACAAAAGTTGAGCTAAGGTTTGAAAATGTTGTATTGGAAGGGGTTTGAAATATGACGTCAGATATATGCTCAAAATCGGCAGTTATTAGCGTTTTCTCACATTTTTCTGTGTTTCGTCAGTCTTTTCAAAAAATAATTGACAGGAAATGGTCATGTTCAGGTAAGGTACCGTAACAATGTTGTATTGAAATGATTGCGGATAAGGCCACTCATAAGCCAAAATGCGTTTTCCAGCGTTTTCAAGCTCAAATTGACAGGAAACGTTGAAATTTGGAATAAAAGAATAAATTTTATGTTTCAATATGACTTCGATGTTTAAATGTTCGCATTGAACATTGAACATTTATAATATTCTATAGAACTAAACATTTTATTATTCACGTTGATGCAAATTTCTACAAAAAACGAGAGTTTCCACAAGTAGGCGTGAATATATCCACAAATGATGTTAATCAAGCAATAACATACTACTTGCCATATTCAAGACAGGCCGACGCTCCTTGACACCGGCTATTCCGTCCAGACTGCAGCCAAACAAACTGTGCTGATAATATATATAGTGATTGTCAATGACCTACATAAACCAGTAGCTGAGCCGCCGAAGCACTATATATCTATATTATATAGACTTTACATTGTCTGTTACTTCAATATCAATATTGTACTCTTGTAGACTCATTGCAGCTCACCTGCGTAGATGGAATAGTCGAATTATCAAAGAAAATTGATGTTGATAGCAAAATTATTACAAGAGACACAGGGTCATATCACATGATTACCTATTATAGGTAGGCTACGGTACTCACTAGGAAAGCCCAATATTAGCTCATTATCAGGCAAGGTGAAGTTGATACAAAAAAAAACTGAGAAATGATGAAGTTCCTTTCAGATAAAACTTACACGATTCCCAGAATTTGAGATATTTTTGAATTCAAGTTGATAGTTGTTATCATATTAATGAGTTTTGTTGTCCATTCTGAATAATTATGTTTCATAGAAATAACGAGAAGATATCCCAGCGATATAGAAAAATCACCTCCACTATCACACTGGAGAAACTAAATAGGAATAATATCTTCATATCCACCACTTATGTCAAATAATATGACCACCTTGTATCCGGTAACCTACTCCAATTAATTTACCGTACATCCCATGCGGAGTCTTCACGAATGGGCCTGGCTTGGTCACAATCCTTGATTGGAGGCTTTCATCAAAATCACTTCTCTCTAATGATATTCTCTCTTTTAATAAGTGAGACAAACTGTTATTATAACTAAGTCACTAATCTTGAATTGATTCCAATTCTTCAACACTATAACTCTATTACTTCTTGTAGGTTTTCTTTCCTATTACTTGAAAAGTACCTTGAATAAGTGATTAAACTTGAATTGAATTGATTTATTCAACTGTTAATCTGTAACTTGAATTAATTACTTGCCATTTTTGTCACATTTATTCAATCACAAAAATTATTCTAAAATTCATGCAGTTATTTAATTATTCTTCTTCTGATAAACTACAAAATAATTAGTTTTTAAACTATCCATTTGATTCCCACAAAATGGTGCTGTCCAGAAGTTAATCACAATCTGTGAAATAAGTAACTACAACAGTATCGATCTACATTAAATTATTTTGAATCAAGTTCAACCTCAATTTCCAATTTCAAGCAGTCCCCATTTTTAGATTTACTGAAAAATAGGCATCGCGTTTACTGAAGCCTCCATTGAAGTTGAGTTTCTCGGTCTGTTTTAGAATAATGTTGAATAGGATTCTAGCAATGAACAGGGATCCGTTAGCAGCTACTTTCTACATGCAAGAGATATTCACTTTTTAAGGTCGTTTTAGTAGTGGCGAGAGCTACACAAGAACTAGTTTGTGTTGTGATTTGGATTCAGTCATCTTTTTACTTGGAGTCAATAAAGTCAAGGTGGTCATGACTTGAAAACTGAACATGCTTCCAAGCAATACCTGCCAGCGCCAGGTTCACAACAAAGGAATGAATAAAATTCGGTGCCAATAATGGAACTTATAGTTAGGTCATTCTAAAATAATGGGATAAGGGGAAATGAATGTTTTATTATTTGCTCTTGTAACCTGGAGTTTTAACCCAACTTACTTTTTTATTGTACTGCTATGAAACTTGAGTGTTATTGAAACTGTAATCTACCACCTGAAATGACCACCTTCTCCTCCTAGGAAAAATCTCGATTTTTCTGCAATGAACCAAGTTAAGTACAATATAGGCCAATTTCTCAGTTATATCCTAACATGACATGAATATTATTCATAATATATCCCCAATATACTGAACTCATATTCTTCAGAAATATTAATGTTCTTGATGAAAAGCAAAGTTTCATAATGCTCTCTCGATCACTTGCTATTTTCTATTTTGAATATTTGAGAGAATCATTATTCTACAATCCTTGAATGATAAATATCATTTGTTTAGTAGGCTATTCACAGTATCTACATGCAAAGTCTCAATAATCGTATTCCATAATATTACGTGAGCGATAGAATAGTGGGCGGGGGGATTTTGACGCAGACTGCGTAGTTGAAATTCTTGTGGGAAAGATGTTCCTCAAAGCAAATATTACAGGTGGGGCTACGAAACATGATCTGAAGTTGAATTTTGAAGCGATAGAAAATTAGTTCTTTTCAATTCGAATAGGATTCCTACACAGACCTATCTTCAAATTTCTCTTGTGAATGAAATATTAAGCTGTTTTCCATAATGTTCACCAATCCTGTATAAGTTATAATCAGTAGCGTAGCCAGGATTTTGAAATGGGATGGGTTGACCGACAATTTTGGGCCCCCTATAGACTGCACCTAGAAGAATTTGATGGAGGTGAGGGTGTATTATCTTTGATTTCTGAGCTTCTTTTTTGGGCTTGTAGTAGGAAAGGGTTGTAACTTTACTTCGCTACGCCAATGGTTACAGTACAGTACCATACTTTCCATTTATACTTGAGTGATATCGATACATAATGCTGATAAAAACTTCAACATTCTGTATTTTCTTAATGAAATTGAACTAGCAACTAACTAGTAAATAATATTATTTGTATCTCGTATGGCATTTTGTTATAGAGAGTTCCTTACAGTAGGGTCCCATCTAGCTAGCTAAAATCTCTAGTTCTTAAACTGAAAGTAATATTTTGACTTCGGCATTTACTGAGTCCTAACTGCATTATTTTTTATCTAAAAATCATCGAATGAATACAAACGTTTCTCGTACAATTTTCCGAGACCAATCTAGATGACGAGCTTAGCTTTTTCATAAATGATTCGAATTGAGCATCGATCTCTATGCCCATCATTAGAACTAAATAGATAGAAATGATGATTGATCTCACAACCAGTTTTTCCTACGAAAAACAAGATATTTCATGTCATGATCTATGTACAGAAACACTCAATACTTTTCCTTGACTGATTCAATTCATATCAAGTCATTCCACATTTTTATATTTTTTTCTTACCGTCATCTTTCATGGATCCTCATCTCATAAATCTTTCATTGGATTGAAATTTTTCTAAGAAATAATAGCAATATCTCGATGAAAACACACCCCTAAAACAGCTAAAATTGTGCATTCTTCATTGTGAATATTATTCGAGAATTTTTGGGAAAATAGATTAATCATTCCAGGCACGTATTCAGTAAGAAGGATCAGTCTCATCACGAGTTTACATCCAGTTGCCAACTACGATATCACTTATAAATACTACGCTCTTCACGTCAATGCATGATGTTTTTCATCGGTAGTTTCTCTAACACGATTGCCTCCTTATTTGCTTGCAGCATTGGCACAGACATACCAATTCATCATGCGGCCAAATGCGTCTGCTCATATATTATCACGCAATATCTAAGCATCATTTTCAGTTCAGTACACTATTGAACGTGAAGCACTCTGTACAATAGGAAATTAGTAGCGTTCAGGTGCTGCTACGGAAACGCGGACTTGGAAATGTCTGGGACCCAAATGAACTTTTACTTTCCCATTCCTGCTTCTCCACAAAGCTAGTGAACGCTGCTAATGTCCGTCCCTTTATGCAGCGAGCTTCAAATCCATGGTTGATAGCATTCTATCATTATAATGCTGAGGAGGATGTGAACTTATAGTGAAAAATAATTAATGTTTACATTATTATGAATAAAATATTTCTTGCTTCAAGCCACAGCTCCAGCTGAAGAGAAGTTTCCAATTTTATCCTGAGATGACTGGATAACCGTCAAAATAACCAAATTCCATAGAAATTACTGTCTCTGAAGATATTAGAGTCACCGTAAGGGTCAAATTTATAGTGGAGCGGCGAAGTTATTGAAGTGTATCGGAGAAGGTAGCTGAGAGTGTTCAAATAATGCATGTATCTAACATACTGTCTCCGCTTCCTTCCACCTTCTTGTCTACCTCCGACGCTCAAAAATACTCTGATACATTTACATGCAAGCATCATCTCCAACACTCTCAGCTACCTTCTCTGATACATTTTATCTTCACCGCTTTACTGTTTTGACCATATTATTACTACTAGTTCTTTGAACAGTAGACCTCGCGCATTGATAAACCACAGCCTCCTCTAATACTGTCCATACTGTTCATCAGAAGTAATACTGGAATACTGTCCTTCAGAGTAAATTCTGTCCTGTCGTGTCGTGTCGGCGAGATATTGGTATGAAAACGGCCAATGATTGGGTTGATGCAATGTACTCGTAGGTACATTGGGTTGGCGTACCGACAATACTAATCATCTGTTGTGAACCAAAAGCCAATTTCTTACAAGACATAGCCTACTGTCAACTGATAAGCCCGAGTTGAAAGCAGAGGAAGGTCGAGAAATACTATGTTACTTTGAATTATTATGATTGCATGCAATTGAACCAATTGAAATAATCCAGTCGACAGCTGATTGATCATCGATAATTTTATAGTCTGATTTTTACAGAAATATTGGATTATGCAGGAGACTCCATCTCATTCCATATTATCAACACACAATATCATAGCCACCTCTAATACAAGGCCCCGGCCTACGATATTGCAACGTCGCAGTGTAGGCCTAGAATCTAATACATGATTGGTGAAAAAGATTTTGAAAAAACCATCTGATCTTTTCCACCAATCATGTATTAGATTATAGGCCTACACTGCGACGTTGCAATATCGTAGGCCGGGGCCTTGTATTAAAGGTGGCTATGACAATATTCAAAAAGGAACATTCCTATCAAACTTCATGAAAATCTATTCCAGCGTATCGCCGTGAATGCGGAGCAAACATACATACATTAATAAATGCATACATACAAACAAAAAGAGAAATGCAAAACCGACGACTTGAATCTTAGACCTCACTTCGTTCGGTCAATAATGCAGTTTGAAACACTCAGCGCCCTCTATTAGTGAAATACCGAAGCGAATGTGAGTAGAGTAGCTCCCAATGTTTCATGAAGAGAGCGCTGCATGTAGCCGCTGATACGAGTGAAGAGAGTGTGAGTGGTGACTGGTGACTGGTGAGCGAGAGAAACTTCACTGAACGCGGTTTATAGTCATTACTGTGTCTGTCAGTGTATAGATAATTTTTCCGTATTGGTCAGTGAGTAGTTCCACTCTTGTGATTTTTATAGAAAACAGCTTGCGGTGAAAATTACGGAAGAGCAGATTTGGATTACATTAATTCCACGAAGTAAGTTGATAAACTATACATATTACAAAGTTAGATTCAACCATTTGGAGAATCCAACTTCGTCTAGCTATCCTATATCATATCAAATGCCTTTTTAAGTAGAGTGTATTATCAAGTGCAATTAGACATTGTGGAAAAAATCAAATAATATAATACTTTCTTAGCTCTATAACATCACAACTCTCTATTAATAACTTTTTTGTAACATTAAGCCTAGTAGACGAATTATTTTAATATCATCAGGATAAATTAGAAATTGAGTTGATAAATAAAGCAAAACAGCAATTTATCAATTATGCAGCACATGTCATACAACATCAATCTGTTCAACTAAAATAATAGATAAATATTTTCATTTGGTGAGCCAATTATTGACCCATCGATTACTAACCACTCTAACATTTCACTTATGGTACCGTATCAATAATATTATTCTACAAATTCGCTGAGTGTACTGAGTATTGTGAAGATTAGAAATGATTTGAATAACAATAATGCAAAACCACCAAAAAATGGTTAGTATTGTTTTTAAAATATTTTCAAGATTAAAAATAATGCTACTGAATATGGGGTACAACTCGTGTTGTATTGAGTCCATCACTATTTACTAGTGTATAATGACTCCCAAAATCTTATTCCATGAATCTCATCAACCATGAAAAAAATTGTTCAATTTAATAATGAGCGA
Source organism: Nilaparvata lugens (assembly GCF_014356525.2). Classification (NCBI taxonomy): domain Eukaryota; kingdom Metazoa; phylum Arthropoda; class Insecta; order Hemiptera; family Delphacidae; genus Nilaparvata; species Nilaparvata lugens. The sequence continues at coordinate 48,769,865 of NC_052505.1, read as the reverse complement.
GTGTCAGCATCCCTCTAGATTAGGCAGTGAGTACTATAATATCAGAAATTTTATGATTCTACTAGAACATGGCTTAAATCACTCTAATATGATTATTATTATAGGTGAAATAATTGTATGAGCTGACAGTGCTGGGTACATCATTATATAAAATTTGTGGTACGCTGCACATATAGGTAATAGATTTTTTTCTTCGTTGTCTTGAATGAATTAACTTTGTTCATTCATATTAAAATTTATAACGGAATGTATACGAGGAATAAAAGTAACCTCACATATTCACCAGCTTAGATTATCTTAGATTCTTACTAGTAGTTCTGTGAACAGTAGACCTCACGCAGTTTTCTTATCCACAAGTATACAGTGTCACCTGTTCTTCACCGGCTTCTCCAGACATCGCTGTCTAAAAAACCTCATTGTATTAATATGTATATATCGACACGCAGTTAAAAAAGTAATATTCCTGCTGAATCTCATAGTGACGTGTTTAGCCGTAAATGCGTTATATACATACATACAGACAGACAGACGAAAGAGAATCCTATGAAACATAGACCTCACTGCGTTCGGTCAATAATTTGCTGGTAGCAAGAAAACACTATAATAATATACATTCCAACTGGAAATAATAATTGATCACTCAAAAATAATGGTAGAAGAGAAAATGTATTCTATCAATCCATTATACTGTCAAAAACAAAAGGAAATTCCATAATTATTATTCGTGAATGAAGATGTTATGCGATCTAAAGATGTTTATATTTTGAATTAAACAGACGAATATGATCATGAAAGTGAAGTTGAATTGTTAGAAGAGTGGATATCACATATACATTCTGGAGAACGTTGTTACCATTCATCAAAGTTCGGGAGAAGAACAATATTGAGTTTGAACTCAGATTTGAGTCACTGAAGCTTGATCTTCTCTCTTTTCTCGATTATAATTTATTGATGATGACCTATGACAGCCCTAAGAAGAAAATAATATGATGTTTTATAACTTTGTAGAAAAACCTCGAAGCTACTGGTTTTTATTGGATTATGACAAAACTGAGGGATTCAAGTATTTTTTTTCAGGGATCTGATAATCTAATTATTGTACAATTTGCAATTGTATGAATAAAACAATGAAATAAGAGCAAATGTGAACAAAGGTACACAAAAGTACACGAGTTCTCTTTTATTGCATAACTTTGAATAGATAGCTGTTAGAAAATCGATTCATCCTCACAACAATAGATAGGCCTACTTTCAACTATTGTACCTCCATACAAACGAGTAGATACCACAGCGCTATCTTGTGCTATTTAAAATTGAAATGACTAGCAAAATATGAAATAATCTATCACAGCAGTTCGCTCACTGTTTGCTCGAAATTGGATCTGAATCATGAATTTAGAAATTCAAATGCTAGTGTTCTGTAGCACCAGAAAAAATCCAATTCTCATCTTGTTACTGTTGACTGAAAAGTTCTAGGATAATTATATCATGGATGAGTTCAGATAACCGTGTCACTAAATATTTCAGACAATGGGACTCGCTGTTTAAATTCAAGATAATGGCATTTTTAGTACCTAATCTACATTTCAGTCCAGAGATTCAAAAGTTGGAAATTTTCATATTTTTTTAGAAGCTGATAAAAAGGCTGATAATACACTAGGGTTAAACGGAAGCCAATGAGTGCCAGTTATTCAATAAGGCTACAATAATGAATCACTTGACACCGCTCTGCATAGAAGAGTCAAAGCTCAATGCTCTAGAGAGTTTATTCATTTCTAGCTCACCACATTGTAATACTGAACACATTTCCTTCTTTAAGTCAATTTTAGGGCATGAAAATTAGTGATTGTATTTTTCATTGATCAAGAAAAGCAAAAAGTGAAGTTTTTTCTCACGTCAGAAATTTATTCATTCCCGGCAATGGCCTGCACTATGTAATTAAATGAAAAGAATAATGAAATGCTTTCAAAATCTATTCATGATGCAAATTATTGATATCTATAGTCTCGATTATATTGCTCGTGGATCTATTGGAGGTGCAGGTTGAATAAATTATAGGTAAAATATGCATCTATTTTTTGATAGATATGTAGTAAGAGACATGAATATAATTAATCATGTAATACAAGCAGGACATACTCACAAATATTCATATAATCTGAAAAAATGTTAATTTCATCTTCAATATAATATAATATAGGCCTACTGAATATAGCGACAACAATTCATTCATGAAAACAAATCTGTCTGATATTAGTGCGAACTATTGATTTTCTGGGAGATTAATGGATATACTATCCAATACAATACAGGATTTTAATCAATTGAATTGGATAGTATATCCATTAATCTCCCAGAAAATCAATAGTTCGCACTAATATCAGACAGATTTGTTTGAGATTAATGGATATACTATCCAATTCAATTGATTAAAATCCTGTATTGCATTGGCTCATTTTTATACTAAGAAAATACGAGATGTTATCTATTATTATCTATATGTGTATTTCCTCTCAAATGGAATGATTACGTCTAGGTCTACCCGTAGTTCTTTTTAACTCAGTAAAACCTGTCCTGCAAATGAAAGCAAAAGTGCATCATAGGCCTACTGCTGCTTTTCTACTCTGGTGAAAGTGATATTATTATAGTGTCAACTCACAGTTGTGTGTTTATCATTTTCAGAGAGAATACTCACACTTGAGTTAATAAAGAATACTTCTTTATTGTTAATTTGGAATAATTTTCAGATGAATCTATATTATTTTTTGATTTGCGAAATCTTAAATTTGCAAGTAAAATTATTCATATATTCAAGTGTTGAACAGCCAGATTGTTATTATCCATTAAGTTGAGGCACTTTGAGCTTATTAACTGCTACGTTGAGCAGTAAACGTTCCTATTTTAGTCTTTTTTTCTGAAATATTAGACACGGATACGATCTTACTTTCTCTAAGTTTATTACAAACAAAATGCACCTGAACTTGGATATTTTTCACTTTAGATACAGTTGCTGGTCCGATGTTGTTATATCTATCCATAATGAAAACACTGGGATTTTATCGAAAATATCACTTATTTATTGTAAAATAACAAACATGTTTTGACACCAACTTAAGATGGCACCATTGGTGTTGAAACATGTTTGTTATTTTACAATAAATAAGTGATTTTTTTGACAAAATCCCAGTGTTTTCATAACTCGGATATCTTAGAAGTTATCAAAAATATCAATTTAAGCTTCAAGGTCACTAGGATATAGTTGTAGTCCTAGAGCTTTTTGTGAAGCGAAAGCGTTATTTTTCATAAAAAATATAGTGGAACAGTTATTTTATTTTAAAAAGTTTCATTACCATGTTTATCAATGCTTTACAATAATTAGTCCAATGGAAATCGTTTCTTGCTTTACAACAATCAATTGTATTTTTTTCTATTGATCAATACTATATAGGTAGCCATCTAGTCTAAAGACTCAGAGTTAATTTTTTCTATCCTAAAATACTATAAAATTGAACAGTGAATTTTCTCACTCAATCACTTCTCTGCTCTTTCAATGGACACTACTTGAACAAGCACTACACTAGTTCAAACGGTTTCCTCCATTTGAGCCTCTGCACCAACCCTCAATTGTCTAGCAGCTGGATTGCCTCGACGTTGTCATGTTGCCTCGTGCCTCTCCGCATGCCTCTAGATCTCGGTGGACACCGAAATAAATAGATAGAGCTGCAAATAAATAAATATGTCGACGTGCAGGTCTCTAAGAAAAACGCTGTTCCTGACATACCAAGGAGCATCCACAATGTTCCTTAGCACCTTGTTTTGGAATCGTTGTATGACATTGATGTTGCTGTCTTTGGTACACCCCCAAAGTTGTATACCATATACGTCCATATTGGCTTTAATTTCTGTAAGTACAGAATAGAAGTACTTTGTTTCGGATTGAAAGGTTGAAGTTTCTTCCGATCAGCCAATACAGCTTCTTATATATGATTCCAAGCTCTTCTCAATTGTGAATAATAGGACTACTTATTTACTTATGCATCAGGAGGATAAATTAGGTACCGGTAACTTACTGTATTTACTTACTCACTGCTTAGCTCTACAGGTCGCTACAACCCTTGGCCTCCCTCACAAAGCCTCTCCATCTCTCTCGATCGACTGCCTGCCTTTTCCAGTTTCCCACCTTCAAGCGTTCTCAAATCCTGCTCTTCGTCATCTGTCCATCTATTCCTTGGCCTTCCTTCTCTTCTTCTATTATATATTCTTTCCCTCCATATACATTTGGCAATCCTTTCATCACCCATTCTCAGCAAGAGCCCCATCCACCTAATCCTGTCAGCTTTAATAAATCGGACGATGTCTTCACTCCCCAAGAAGCGCTCGATTTCACTACTTTTTCTCCTTATCCAAATCCCATGTTCGTGAACAGGGCCCACCATCCTCCTAATAACCTTTCTCTCAAAGATTCGAAGCCTTTCTATGTCCCCAGCAGTGAGTACCCGAATCTCAGAGCCATAACTTATGGTATATAAGTCATATAAGCCATAACTTATTACTGTATTGGCATAGATTATTATTCACGTGATAGATACTACTTGATGAAGTGTGTATGAGAAGTTTCTAATTGATTCCCAATAGTGGAAGAAATAAATTGATATAAGAGATAAAAGATTAGCATGATGGTATGAACAGGCTGTGAAATGTAAATTGAAGTTTTATGTGTATCACTATGTAAGGATAATTCACTCCTTTTAGACCTTCAAAACTATCAAATTCAATGGAAAAATAAAAAAGGCTAGCAACACCATGATGAATCTCATTTTCTAATCCTTCTACTTTCCATCTTTCCATCTTTTCAAAATTGTAGGAACTCTGAAAGAATTCAAATCACTCTATGCTTTTCCACTTAGCCGCTACCATAAGTAGGCCTACCTCTACTCTGTTTCAGGCGTTAACTTTTATAAAAGTGATTATTTGAATCCATGATAACTAGTCTCTTTGCTTATTAGCCGAACAAAACTCTACACTCGGTGATCTAAATATCTGGTAAATCAAGATACCAGCAAATTCGGAAGCAACAGGTGACCTTAGCAATGGTAGCTAAACTTGTTCCCAGCCATCAAAAATATACGAAGGCTGTAATTCGGCCTTTGGTTTTTTATGAAGTTCAATCAGTCAGAAACAAAATTATCTTCTTAACCTCTTTTCCAAATAACATTGTGAATCTGAATCATTCCATCATTTTGTTCAGAATCCTCGGTTAATGACTTTGAATATTAGCTCCCATCATTGATGTATAACTTTCATTTGCATATTGATATTTTTGTTAGGTATTATATAATATTGCATTTACAGCCCTGCACTCAGTCTAATTATTATGTATATTTCTCTATCAGTGCCCACAGGGGTGGGGGGGGGGGTACTAGGACGCAGTTCTTGGGGGGGCCCTAAAAAAGGTCATCTTCTGTGTTTAACTTTTTTGCGAAGGATGTCTTCTGTTTCTGGGGCGCGGATAGTGCTAAATTTGAGATATTTAGGGGAGGTGCGTCCTTGGCATTGGAAGGAGGGATGTTTACCCCTGATCATTATCCAATTGAAACTGTAGACTTGATGAAATATTGAAAATTATTGAGATCCTATTGAAATTATTATAACTAATAGGCTATTATTATAGATATATCGACATGAACTTGACTTCGTATTGTCTTCGAAACAAAATAACTGAATTGTTCCTTTCATACCTTGTTAGAGGAAAAATTTAGAATTTCATTACCAATCTATTTTGTCTCATTTTTGTTGAATTTAGAATTTTCAATTATTTTTTTTCCAAAATAAGATAAGTAAAGCTACATATGCGCTTTCTACTCCCTTTGTAGGGTGAGCACTCCTAGAGGAGCCGATCTCCTCAAAATAGATACCATTTTTTATGACCGAACCACCTAAATCTGCAGTTCCACTCATCTCTCATCATCATCATCATCATCATCATCATCTGTCTCATTATTCACGTACAAGAAAAAATAGCTCCTTATCACCTCGCAAAATTAGTTCAAGAGCCCAAATTTCCACATCAATAATTATATAGATCCTTAATTAATCCATTGATAAATTCACAATAATGGTATTTAAGTCACATAAGTTATTGTTCACCCTTTGAAATTGAATTGAAGAATGCGAGCAGTCAAGCCTAATCTCCGTCTTCAACTTTAATAATAACCAATCTGAATGTAAGCTACAACAAAGTTTGTTATTTTTTCATTCAATCCATGAGAATGTTATCCGAGGATAGTTACATAAGACAGTTGTATTGCGTGTATGTATTAATGAGCACTTGTGAATTAATTGCAATATAGTTCATTGTTTGAAATGGAACAGTTTCCGGAAGTGCGGCCGCAACTTTGCATGCATACTTTTCCGGCCAGAGACGCATCATAGAACACGGACAAGTTCAATTAGTGATGATAGCCTTGCGCCGTGCTCCTAGGGCCGGGGGCCGGTCAGGCTTGTTTTTGCCACAGACGTCATACTGGCAAAGCAGGGGCATCTCAAGGTCGAGCACTGGACTCCTGCAAGACGCGCAGCTTTGCTTTTCCACAAACTCACTCGTCTCCTATAGTAAATACCGTAACAGTTTTAGCATAACTTGTGGTATTATTCCAGTTCAAAAATTACATTTTTAGACAGTTGAATTTTCTTATAATAATTATTCAAAGCAAAATTTTCAGTGCTACGTGCTCTTTCATTCAGTGGTGTCCAATATTCAAATTTGTGGACTTTTATTGCTGCATACCCGCAAAGTGCACTGTCATAAGTAAGTAACATGTATATGACTGCTGTCATCTAACATTACAAGAAGAAATCAATATACTCATTCTGTTCCTATGTATATACCTTCTATAGAGGCCTTGAGTCTTTCTATATTACAATAGAGATTCTCTTGATTCTTTTTTTATAAAGAGCTGTTGTATTCTTATGTTTTCCTAATACGCTATTTTTAACTTATTCTAAAACACTATTTGAAATATATGTTGACAAATGAAGCTCATTTCCTGACATGAGAGAGTTAAAATGGAATTTGAGGTATGGTTTTAATTTTTCAAAGAAAAAATTGAACTGTTTCAATGCACATAAGATAACAGACTATTTGAAGTAATGTAATAAAAATAATTTGACCCTCTTTTTCCTACTCTTGAGGCCGTTTTTATGAATGAAATATTCAATATTGTATACATAATATAATACCTACATACTATTTCATGTTTGTGAGCGTAGGTATATTCAATTAATATCATAAAGTCGTTGTTATTCTATTCTACCGTACTCTATTCTTAAGTAGATTGTACAGCTGGAACGGCAAATCAGATTTCAATATCGTCTTTTATTAAATCCCACTCCACACTGATGACTGATACAGCTACAAATACACAGCAACAGCTACAATAGGTTGTGTTTATATTAGAAAAATCGGTCTACATTACTATTCTTATTACTATACTTATTCTACATTAGCCTACTACTATTATTATTATAGCCAACCAATATAATTTCATCTCCAAATTTATTTCATTAATGAATTATAATATTATTGTTGTTCTTTTTGATCCATGGTATTCCCTTAATCAATCTAAAACAATTCATAAAATAATGAATGTAATTTTGTAGTGAGGTCCAAGCAGAACAGCATTGCCGATTCTCTGCCTTGTGACTGCCTTCGATTGAGAATATTAGTTGATATCAGTATATCTGATGTAATATAAACCGTTCATCAAGTACTGTTTAAAATAATATTATAGTCTATCAGTCAAGAAAAGTTTTTTTACAAGATTAAATAATTAATTTTTATGATTGAGATTGAATATTCCATTAATTGACTGTGCTTCGCAAGGGTCTGTTTGAATCACGTCACAAACTGAAAACTTGAGGAACTGGGTAGCCATTCCGGCTGATGATGCGTCATTCGTGAATTTCTCATTTCTTACAAGTATAAGACGATTCTTTCTTTTATTATAGTATAGATTATATTTCTACATTGTTAAAAACGATCTGGCAACTTTGCGGAGGAAGAGGGATAGCGCTATATCTGCTTCGACAAATGATAGACAAGGATAGCAACAACAATGTTAATCAAATACTGACATTATAACGTGGACCTCACAATAGAAATAAATTTATAATAAGAGAATGCCACCGGTAACACAAGACGAGAATACGAATAGTTCAATGACCATCATCTTTTAATATTTCCAATGGAACACTGTTAATACGATTTGATAGAGATTTAAAAGGGGGGTTTACCTTCTACCGCATATAATAGTAGAAATGGTAATCAGTTACATAATCATATGAAGAAAAATCAATGGTTGATTCTTTTGCTTTGCGTTTATTGCTGTTAGTGTATAAAATGACACAAGACACTATTAGTCATATTACTCCTGATAATTAATTAGTCGGACGATAAGAGTCTTCCAATAACAAAAACAACTACCGTGAAAATTGGTGAGACATTCTCTTTCTCATGCATTTGTTCATGGAGCGCAATACGATGGCGATGGCCCATTAGCATCGATCATTGAACTACGATAATTCTAAAATCTGAACAACAATATTTTATCTACCTCCGATCATTACCTAATTCTTACAATACATATTTCATCATTCCACTCAATACTTCGGTTATACTTGGTTCGTATATATTTTTCTACTGTATGCGTGTACTACCGCTCTGAATGAAAATTTAGAATGCTCAGGTTCTTCTTTGATGAATAAACACAATGATTTGTGCAATGTTTGATCAAGTGAGAGTGCTAGGAATATCAAAACATTATTCATGAAGATGAGCAGAAATAACTTGACCATCCATGATACCGTATGTGTTTTGAATAGAGATAAGTGAGAAGAATAAGTTACTTTTTCATCTGTTGCTTTGGAATTTAAACTACAGCCATGAATTTGTTTACACAATTCGTATATCGTGCTAAACGATACTATAAACGTGACTAAGATAACTTACGGTATGTTTACTGATGATAAAATAATAGAAAATCTATATAAATAAAAGCGAAATGGCACTGATTCATTCACTCACTGACTCAGCACTCATTCATTTATCCATTACTAGCCGTCAGGCTCGCTTCGCTCGCCATATCCGTCTAGCCAGGGGGCTCCGCCCCCTGGACCCACGACTGGATCGTCCAAGAATGAGGTCAGCAGTCTCGCTACGCTCGCCTGCATTTTTCATTTGAGCATTTTTATCATATGTTAGGACAATCCAGTCCAGACTAAACGTCTGGCTAAACGGATGTGGCGAACGAAGTAACTGACGGCTAGTAATATAATATTCCCAGGATTTAAGTAGCATTGCCCAATCAATTTTTCCGCGATAAATGCATTTAAATCTTCAACTTGGTGCCAACCTAACAAAGTCAACTCAACTTAATGCCAACCTGACAAATATTATTAATTTAGTTGCCAGTTAACAACTGTTTCGAAGAGGTACTCTATCTTGATTATAGTTCTATAGTAACATATGATATGGAAATTTCAATTATAATTAAGAGATTGGGAGAAGAGGAATATACATGCTAAAAGACGAACTTTAAACCCTTAAAAACAACCCTTAGAGTCAAAATATTGCCAAAAGATTTCTTAGTGCGCCTCTAAAGGGCCAACTGAACATACCTACCAAATTTGAACGTTTTTGGTCCGGTAGATTTTTAGTTCTGCGAGTGAGTGAGTGAGTGAGTGAGTGAGTCAGTCAGTCAGTGAGTGAGTGCCATTTCGCTTTTATATATATAGATCAACAGAACTGAAAATCTACTGGGTCAAATACGTTCAAATTTGGCATGATTGTTCAGTTGGCCATCTAGAGGCGCACTAAGAACGGTTTTGAAAAACATCAAAGATACGCCCAAAATCTGCGATTTTTCTGCGTTTTTCTTCGTTTTCTCACATTTTTCAAGAATCAATTAAGAGAAAATGTTCAAACTTGGTACAAAAGCTCGGTCTAGAACTAGAAATTTTGTCCTGAAAGGACTTCAAAATTATGCCAAAAATACGCCCAATATATTATATAGGCGCTCCCAGCGCTTCTTTCTCTTCTCTCAAGTTTTTCATTGTGAGAAACTCAATATTTCTTTGAGTTTTCAAAGCATTTTTCACATTTATCAAGCAAATTCATACTTGATAGGGTTGGATAAGGATGTTTGTTAAGTTCTCCATATCATTCCTGTTTCAAATTTCAGAGAAGTATTAGACTGAAACAAAATCATTATCTCAACCACTCTCTAATTGAGAAATAAAATATTAATTCTGATGAAAATATAGATTCTTGCAATCCTGAAAACTATATAATTCAAAGAAAACTGGTGATTGAATCGAGCCTGAAAGTCTCTTTTGACTTTTTAACGGAAGGAAGAGAGCTGAAATGAAAAATGCAGGCAGGCGAAGCGAGCCTGCTGATTCTATTTTTGGATGATGCAGCTGACTAGACGGATAAGGCAAGCGAAGCAATCCTGCCCCTGCCGGCTAGTAGCTACAAAGATAAAAGAAAATAGGGGCTACACATTCAATGATCATAGAGTGGTAAAGTGGAATAATAAAATAATTATTTTCTTTTTCACTCGTGAATATGAATGGGATATAACAATTAATATGAACATCATTCTGTTGAATTTTGTCTTTCTGATGGTTGGCTATATGCAGAGGCTGATAGTCATTCTTCATATCGATGGATGGATATGTATATGAATGCTGTTCAATGTAACTTTTTGTCACATTCTACTCAATTCCTTTATAATATATATGTAAGAAATAATATTGAAACAAATAGATATCAGTTTGAGTGCGTTTTTCTGAAACTCGTATAGAATCCTAATGAGTTTATCAACTAGCAGGTTACCCGTGCTCCGCAAGTATCTAAATTAAAAACTTGTCAAAGTGAAAACTTGCTCCATTGGAATCTTGAAGAATTTGAAATAGGCCTATACTATCCTCGATAAATCAAGAATCAATTATATGCAAAATTTCAAGTTAATCAGTCCAGTAGTTCAGACGTGATGATGCGTCATTCGTGAATTTCCTATCCCGTTCTTTTATTTATTATTTAGTATAGATAAATTACCAACCGGAATAATGATTCCGGATCTTCTATTTAATTAGTATAGATAAATTAACAACCGGAATAATGATGAGTGGGCTTGTTAAACATAATAGTGATGAGAAAAGTAACTTATTAGTCAGCACTGGAAAACCCAGTATACGGTAGGCCTATATTTAGGAAAATAATTTCCTCTTGTGAAATGCGTCGCTTTCAAAGCTGAAAGTCTTTTACCGTTTTCAGTAAGTGCACTTTCATTGGAAAGGCGACATAACTATTAAAATAGTCTGATGTAATCACCAAAAGTACATTACAGTGAAAAATTAGGCTAGTGATTCTAAATAAAGCATTTTCTCCAAGTCACTAGAAAACTAGCTCTCTACCTGGACATCACTCCAGTGATAAATAAAGTCGTTTGAAATACGATAAAATAGTAGATTATAATATTATAAACAATCATTCAACGATGATTGCTTTTAGAACTTATTTTAATGAGTCTTTACAAAGTCACAAGGAATGAGTTGTTCCAGTAAATTGTTATAATATTAACAAAAACAACATGCAGATCATAATATTATTATCATAGAAATCCAATAGAAAAATGTGAGTCTATAACTTGGAAGATGTCCAATAGGGATAATCATTTATTATTTAAATCATGTATTGACAACAAAATAGTGCTGATTTATCCATTGTTTCAATCGAATATTAATGAGAATAATCACAAAAATGTGTGTCAGGTTAGCGTTATTGAATTCAACCAAATTGATAATATATATTATGATTCTGGTGCTAAATAATTGATTATTCATTATTAGAATGTCATGACTTAATGCAAATCAAATATGATTGGATGTTCACATAAATACTGTATTATAATTTTTACTTATATGCTTTTGAACAAAAGCCCACCCATACGAGTAGTAGCTCCATCTTATACGGTATCAGATCTATTCTGTTCATATATAGGTATAAAGTATTCTCATAACTGTAACTAGCAGTTGAATACAAGGTTTCTTATAATCGTATCGACCTTGTAAAACCTAGTGAGAACTATAATTCCATTCAACTGTATGAAATAATATGTTGATAACACTAGGGATTTCAGTTAGTTGGGCACACTATAGGCTTACCAAAGGCTCTAAGATAGCCTTTCATTCTTTCCATTTCTCATCATTAATTTATTCATATTCCAGATCTGGAAATGACTGTTTATTTGTATTGTTGAAAAGGAAATGACTGTCATCCGTTCAATTGAAACTTTATTCAGAAATGGTTAGGGGAGAAGTAATTGCTGATTTCGTACCTGACCTATTGCCATGGACTAAAAAACATTTCTTGAATCTGTGCTATTGCTTGGAACTATTTTCAATATCTACGATACGCTGATGTGAAAGGGACAGATTGCGTATCATTGGTTAAATATTGCGAAATACAACTGCTATGTCTTCCAAAGACGTATCCTAGCTACACGTCACTATAGGTGTGTGACGACCTTTTATGTGGACCTCACTATACAGTGTAAATAGTCTGTCAACTAGACAGCCCGAGTTGAAAGCAGTGAAAATTGGAGAGAAATAGTTCAAGTATTGAGTTAATAATTGCATGTAATTAAATAATCGACTTGACAAATTAATTCCATTAGTCTATTTTCTGGTTTTCCCTTCACATGTTCAGTAGTAGATGATGAGTACTGTAATATTACTATATTAGTAATATTAGAGTATAAAGGTAATTGTTTTGCTGAAAAAAAACTTTTCAACAGTTTTGAAGTTTATTATCATTCCGTCTCAGTTGAGGATGGAATAATTATAAACTGAATATATTTTCAACTAGCAAGTAAAACGTGCTCTGCACGAAATTTTGTGTTGTGGAATACAATCTACTTATGTCTAGGAATAAACATTAAAAAAAAAAATTTCCAGTTACGTTGAAAAGTGGCCATTGCTGCACTGATTACAGAACGCAAAGAATCACTTTTCCGCTCTAGTGCGGGAAAAATTTTTCTGCACTCCAGATTTGCAACATGGCAACGCAAAATACTCAGTAGGTTATATGGAGCAACAGTGCAGCAAAATGAAAATGAAGTTGGTAACAGTGACTGGGCTGCTATAGTGAGCAGAGGTGCAACGAAGCACAACGAGCACCTTATTATTCATTTCGTTATTATATCTAATTAAATAAATGTATGTATCTTGGTTTAAGTGCAGTAGCATATACTTATATTTATTTTTTGTAAAGCTTTTTTGTATTTTGTTTTTGGCAGAATAAATTATATATTATAACGAGGACAGTGACAGCACAGTGCCACATTCAGCACACAGCCGCCTCTTCATTCAAACACTACTACATTATTCAATTTGACAATAAATTAAGGTTTTTATTAATAATAAAATTACACAGAAAAACATTTGATGGAATTCAGGCAATTTTACTCGTAATTACCCACTTTTCATATTCAATGGTAACTGTAGGAGAAATTAAATGTGAAATACGTGCGCAAAGTTCCTCTGCTGCACTCAACAAACCATTCCAGTAAACGTTTCTTTCGGTGCAGCAAACTGTTACTTTGCGCACTAGTTGCACAAATAACTAATGTATCACTTTTTTGTTCAATATAGTTACGTTAATTAATTTACTTTTTCTTTGATAGTTCTTGTAGGATTTTTGTTAGTTATCTATGCTTTAGTGTTCCACCAAAACAAAATTACCCACAATTCCCAGGCTAATTCAGATTTGACTTCAAGTGAATTTCTCTAAGAGCAAAACTTATGGAATGAATAATAATTAATGTAGCTTTGAAAGTCACGGGATGTATGGATAAGCGAGATCGTTTTAGTATGGACTGTCTATATTTCATCAGTTCCTGTATGGAATATAAATATGCATGAGTGTTCCAATTATTCCCAACATAAAATATGCACTTTCAGTTGGGTATAATAAGAAAAACCCATAATCCTATCTTTTTTGCATGAGTACTGAATGGAAGTGCTCATTTTTGATTTTCAAAGGATGTAGGTGAATATATCATGGTAAACAATAATAAAAATTGTAACATTTCTTCCCCAAACCAGTACATCTAAGCGAATAAGAGTGCAAAGATCAGAAAAAAACCAGGTAAAAACTTATACAAGAATATTTTTGTCACTGATAGTGATATGAGGCCATCAAAATAGGCTATATTATAGCAAAGAAAAGATCTGAAGGAAGAATTTTCGAAAATTATCTAAATTAATTCATAAGAATTACAAGAAATAAGATGGGGTACCACACCCCAGTTTTATATTAGTGTACAATTTCCATAGGTTTTATTTACGTGGACAATTCTTATGAGTAGAGTTGAAAATTACTAGCAAAAAATGAGTTTGGAAGGTCTCGAACGCTTTTGATTCATGAAGCGCGCGCGAATTATCAATTAAGGATGTGCACAAAGAAGAAGGGAAGCACATCCTCTTCTCTGTGGGATGTGCAAAGGCTGAAATAAACTTTCTACTGGTTATATTTTTTCAAAGTTTTTCAATTTCTATAATATCATCAAGTTATCAAAATGAAAATGTTTTCTCAGGAAAACACAATTTTCCCGATCATTACTTTCTGGAGAACATCTTTAAAACTGATGACAGCTATGATGATGATGAACATCTGCCACATACTGTTCAAGAATCAGCGAGGATCACTCCAGTCACTGTAATTGAAGTGGAAAATATGATCAAGAGTAGCATCAAAACCAGGAAGGCACCAGGGTTTGATCTCATAACTGGAGATGTATTGAAACAGCTTCCTAGGAAGGCTCTCTTGAAGCTTACATTCCTCATAAATACATGTTTCAGGCTGAGATATGTCCCAGATTACTGGAAATTTGCAGAGGTCATCATGATTTTAAAGCCTGGAAAAGCACTACATTATGTTACATCTTACAGGCCAATCTCTCTCCAACCTGTAATCTCAAAACTTTTTGGAAAACTGCTTTTGAAAAGATTAAAGCCACTTATAGAGATTAAAAAGTTGATACCAAAACATCAATTCGGATTTAGAGAGAAACACACCACCATAGAGCAAGTCTACAGAATCACAATTTAATTGAGATGGCTCTTGAAGAGAAGAACATTTGTAGTGCAGTATTCCTGGGTGTTGCCCAAGCATTTGATAAGGTGTGGCATAGAGGTCTATTAGCAAAATTAAGAACTATGCTTTCAATTGAATACACTGAAATATTGGAGTCATATCTAGTGGGAAGATATTTCAGAGTAGAGCAGGAAACCGCCTATTCAGAGCTGAAAGAAATTGGAGCAGGAGTACCTCAAGGTGATGTTCTTGGGCCAATTCTATATCTACTGTATACTAGCGATCTACCTGAGTTGGAAAATGATACAGTGGCAACATTTGCTGAAGACACGGCTGTACTAACTCTGGGCGACAACAGTCAGGAATCTATGAGGAAACTTCAAGATGCTGCTGATGAAATCTCCAGTTGGGCTAAACTGTGGAAAATCAAAGTGAATGATACCAAGTCTGTCCAAGTCAACTTCACAAACAGAAAATGTGAGCAAATTTCACTAGCCATCAATGGGAAACCTGTTCCATTTGCTAACGAGGCCAAATACCTAGGCATGACTCTGGATGCAAGGTTGCGTTAGAAAGCACACGTGAAGAAGAAGAGAGAAGAACGAGGTATCATATATAGAAAAATATACAGGTTAATAGGCCGAAATTCTGCTCTTTCAACCTACAACAAGATCCTCATCTACAAGCAAATCCTGAAACCCATATGGATGTATGGAATCCAACTCTGGGGCTGTGCCAGCAAGAGAAACGTCGATGTAATCCAATGATTCCAGAACAAAGTTTTGAGGAACATCGTCAATGCTTCAAGATTCAGCCGAAACGCCGACATTCAGAGAGACCTGGAGGTGGAGTTCGTTGTAGCAGAAATTGGGCGCTTCGCACGCAAGCATGCAGACAGGATCCAACGGCATGGAAATGAAGAAGTCGCTCAGCTACTTGACAACACACATGTGCTGCGCAGATTGAAGAGGACCAAACCCTTCGAGTTGTGTGGTGTTGTGGAGTGAAAATGTCAAAAGCAGAGCAGTGTTGATAGTGTGAATGTGTATATTATAATACATGATAATTTATTTATATATTACTATTATTATTTTTGTTAATTTTAAGTTAGTTGCTAGAAGTAGTAGTCCTGGTTAGAACTACCTATTTTATTAATATTAAACCCATTATTATATTATGAAAATTGCTCATTAGTCTTTTTAGACTAGATTGCAATAGGATTAAAAAAAATAAAAAATTACTTTTTGAGATATGAGCGCCTAAAGTTTAAATTTTTGGGACACAACATTTCAAATCCGGTACCGTAAGAGATTTATAGGATGTAGCCTATTCTTCATGGTATTGTTGATTGAATAAAACTAACATTATTTCTGAAAATATAAATTTTTGAGAAAGTTTTTCAATTTACTAAAAATTAACTCAACTAGAAGTTATCTCTGGTAAATTGAATAACATTTTCAGAAATTGATATTTTGAGAAAATTTTTGTTTCATTCAATAACACGAAGAATATCCTCTAAATCTCATGGATTTATCTCTTACCGAATTTGAAATGTTCTATTCCAAAAATTTAAACTTTAGGCGCTCAGAATATCTCAAAAAGTAATGATCGAAAAAAATGATTTCCTGAGAAAAATTTTTCATTTTGATAGCTCAATAATAATTATACAAATCGAAAAACTTTGAAAAAAAAATCACCAGTAGAAAGTTTATTTTTAGCCTTTGCACAGCTTTAAGCTTCGGAGTCTCTTGAAGTATGCCCAGTTTGGTTGGGCTCTACAGTCGAGTAAATTTTGGATACCAAACAAATAAAAATTTGTTGCAATTAAATTAGAAGTAATTGACTAATAACAATGAAAATAGACCTATGACCATCCTCGATAAATAGAGAATCTTCATGTAAAATTCCAAGTTAACTCTTAGTTCAGTCGTAAATTTCCTATCCCGTACACGTGTAAGACGATTCTTCCCTTTATTAAATTTATAGATCGAAAATTAGATAATATGGGTATATTTATATTATTATAGATGTCGTGCAAAATAAAGATATTATTTTTAAAAACTCTCCGAGAATTCAAGTTACCCGCTTAATCCACATTTCCAATGTTCCCAGTTTAAAAAGGAAATTTTCTTTGTGACGAGTTTGTTGGCAACACTGAAATCAAGTGTTTATTTCTCAGCTGAGAGGTGACAGCTGAAACAGAAACAGAAGGGATTTGCCCTCCAATAAAAATTAGGTTATCTTGTCAGTTGCCTTCCCATTTATCAACAAAGAAACCGTACATTATTATTCATGTTTCATGTTATCTCATCACGCAATAGATCTACAATTGTCAGGTAATACTTATGATAAATTTTGATTTTGGATAACGGAAATGTAGTTCAATTAATAGTATATTTTAATTTCTTTTAAAGTGCAATGCACTTGTCAAACATTTATAGCTATTGTTTCTTTTACAGTTTAAAATAAAGTACTCAAATCCACCGATTAAGAAATTGGTTTTGAATATTGGAAGCAAATATTAAAATTAAAACGTCAAAACCGTATAAGTTTTAAAACGAAATATCCTAACCACACGCATTCTTCTGACTTGAATTTATGATAATCAGACTCCAAGTAGCCTATAGGTGAACCCCAAACAAAATGTAAGTTAGGCCTAATCATGCAGATTTAATAGCCTTATTATTATTATTCCAATATACCTTTTTTGTTTTGTACTGGTTTATTTGCTTTTCTGACCAATGAGGCGTAGTATATCTATTTCGGTTTTTACAAGTAATTTGATTGATCAGCCTTATCACAGTTAGGTTAATTCATTCTACACATCCATGTTATGAGCATATTCAATCTTTTTCAATTATTCAACTAGATAAATAATCAACTTTGTTTCTCTTTGATTATACTCTTTGTATAATGCAAGCATAGCCTAATGGAAAACTATCAATAATTGGCTTTATAAATTGACAAAAATAAAAATTTCTTTTCAACCAATTCAATCGACGCCCACATCCTCACATCACCATCTTAAATATTTATTTCGGGGGGCACTTTAGTATATGGGCCGCGGAACCTATCATTGAGACCTACATAGATCGATAGAGGAGATCAAGACGAGATCAACCATGTATAACATTGTTGTCGATTTCCAAGGATTAGCTGAAAAAACATGGCGGAAAGTTCAAAATTTTTATATCAATTTTTATTTTTTATAATTTTTTTATGGCTACAATAGGTTTTAAAATGGTGCAATCTTATGTAAAATTTGACGAGAAATCCAATGAAACCGGTTTCAGATTCGTAACTCCAGTAGTTTTTGAGATATTGCAAAAAATGTGCAGAAAAGTGCAAACTTTTTGCTTTAAAAGAGGTTAACTTGTTTCCATAGTGATTAATAGGAATTTTAAACTATTGGATTTAGTAAAATCATTAATTCTAAAGAAAAAATGTTCAGTCACTTGATAGCCTAAACTCAAAATTGTTCGAGATTTTTGGGAAAATAAAAAAAAATTACACACTCAATACTTTTCAATGTTTGTTATTTATCATTTTTTACTAATTTCAGTCACTATTGAATTGATTAAATCTCATTTAGACTTTTGCAGGGAAACCATTGTAATAGATTTGAGGTTAGGAGCTTTTATAAATTATTAAGATATTTGGAGAAAATGCAAGAAAATGTAGTATTGTAGCTTTAGAAGAGTTCAATATGTTTGCATAGGCATAGTGCTGACCGATATTGAGGATCACATTCTATTCAGCTTCCAATCCAATGCAGAAGCTTTAAAAGATTGTAAAAATAAGTAAATTAAACCAAGCTTTTTCCAACCTAAGCTTTTTTGTAATCTTAGCTTTTCCTAACCTAAGCTTTCCCTAACCTAAACTTTACCTGACCCTAGCTTCTCCTAATCTAAGCTTTCCTCATTCTAAGCTTTTCCTGGTCCAAGATCCTTGTAACCTAAGCTTACCCTAACCTAAGCTTTTTCTAACCTAAAATTTTCCAACCTAAGCTTTTCCTAATCTAAGCTTTCCCTAACCTCAGCTTTTCCTAACCTAAGCTTTTTCCTAATCTGAGCTTTTTCCTAATCTAAGCTTTTCCTAACTTAAGCTTCTTCCTAATCTAAGCTTTTCCCAACCCAAGCTTTTCCTGACACTAGCTTCTCCTAACCTAAGCTTTTTCCAACCTAAGCTCTCCCCAACCCAAAGTTTTTCTGACCCGTTCCCCAATCTAAGCATTTTACAACCTAAGCTATTCCTAACCTGACCAATTTCCAACCTAAGCTTTTCCCAACCTAAGCTTTTCCTAACCCAAGCTTTCCGTAATTTAAGCTTTTCCTAACCTAAGTTCTTTCCTAACCTAAGCTTTTCCAGACCGTAGCTTCTCCTAACCTAAGCTTTTCCTAACCCAAGCTTTCTGTAATTTAAGCTTTTCCTAACCTAAGTTCTTTCCTAAGCTAAGCTTTTCCAGGCCATTGCTTCTCCTAACCTAAGCTTTTCCTAACCTAAGTTTTCCCTAACCAAAGTTTTTCCCGACCCTAGCTTCTCCTAACCTAAGCTTTCCCTAATTCAAGCTTTTCCTAACCTAAACTATTCCTGATCCAAGCTTCTCCTAACCTAAGCTTTTACTAATCTAAGCTTTTCCCAACCTAAACTTTTCCTAACCTAAGATTTTCCTAGGTAGCAAATAATAGAGTTGTAATATTTTTATTTTCCCAAATATCTCGAACAATTTTGAGTTTAGGCTATCAAGTGACTGAACATTTTTTCTTTAGAATTTATTATTCTACTGAATCCAATTGTTTTAAATACCTATCAATCAATCACCATGAAAACAGGTTAACCTCTTTTAAAGCAAAAATTTGCACTTTTTGCTCTTTTTTCTGCATTATCTAAAAACTACTGAAGTTACGAACATGAAACCGGTTTCAGTGAATTTCTCGTCAAATTTTACATAAGATTGCACTAGTTTGAAACATATTGTAGCCATAGAAAAATTATTAAAAAAAAATGATATAAAAATTTTGAACTTTCCGCCATGTTTTTTCAGCTAATCCTTGGAAATCGACAACAATGTTATACATAGTTGATCTTGTCTTGACCTCCTCTATCGATCTATTTAGGTCTCAATGCTGGATTCCGCGGCTCATATACTAAAGTGCAGCCTTTATTTCAATATTAGAAAGATGTTTGAAATAATTACTCGTCGGACTAATAGACCTGTAACTAACCAAACTCTTCTTGTTTTCAGAAAGTGAACCACTTCTCGACAACAAGATGGTTAACTACAGTGAGGTAAGAGTTTCCATTCTCTTCAAAAATCATATTTATTCTATTGATTTTTATTCTCTTTTAAAAATCTTAGCTTAATTCGTTAGGTAGTTGAAAATTTCCATGAAAATAGAATACGGTACGGTATTCTTTAATTTAGTACTGTTCAACTTGAAAATAGATTTTCTGAAAATTTATGGTAAATTAACATCAGTTAATGAATCGGTCAGATTGTCTTAAACTCCATTTGGAAAAAAACATTTTCATTTTATTTTGAATAGGGTAGTTCCAAATTATCACATAAGACTCACTTCACAGTAAATTGTAGGCCCAGTTGCATCTCTTATTACTTATCAACAAAAAAATAGCCGACACAGTAGCAAATAATTGCTATTGGTATCAATAACTTTTAATATATGTTTTTTTTATTCGTAGCCTAATTATTATTTTAATCCAAGTTACATGCTTTTACAATGATTCATAAGATTGTTTTCTCTCTAATAGTTAGTACAGAGCTGCCGCTCTGTATTCGACTCTGGCAAGACAAAACCTTATGAGTACCGCATTGGACAACTGCAACGCCTCATGCGTATGTACATCGAGAATGGACCAGATTTGGAAGGATCGAGGAGAGGCATAGATTGGATTTCTTTAAGAAAAAAAATATTTTTTATGGGGAGAAAATTTTTCAATATACTTCCTAGAGAGTTGAAAGAAATAGAGGAGGTTGAATATCTACAAAAAAAATTGAAGGAATATTTGGTGGGACTATCCCTATACTCTTTGCAGGAGTATGTCAATCTGACTGCAAGATTTTAGAATCTTGTTTTTTATCAAAATTTGTGACTTCTTTATGTGTAAGGTTGATTTTTGTGACGATATTAATAATTCTTGTTGTAATTTGACACTGTTCAGATGTATTTAGTGCATTTTTATGAATAAAGAAATTTTCAATTCAATTCAACTCGTCGGACTAATAGACCTGTAACTAACCAAACTCTTCTTGTTTTCAGAAAGTGAACCACTTCTCGACAACAAGATGGTTAACTACAGTGAGGTAAGAGTTTCCATTCTCTTCAAAAATCATATTATTATATTTTATTGATTTTTATTCTTTTTTAAAAATCCTAGCTTAATTCGTTAGGTAGTTGAAAATTTCCATGAAAATAGAATACGGTACGGTATTCTTTAATTTAGTACTGTTCAACTTGAAAATAGATTTTCTGAAAATTTATGGTAAATTAACATCAGCTAATGAATCGGTCAGGTTGTCTTAAACTCCATTTGGAAAAAAACATTTTCATTTTATTTTGAATAGGGTAGTTCCAAATTATCTCATAAGACTCACTTCACAGTAAATTGTAGGCCCAGTTGCATCTCTTATTACTTAACAAAAAAATAGCCGACACAGTAGCAAATAATTGCTATTGGTATTAATAACTTTTAATTTATGTTTTTTTTATTCTTAGCCTAATTATTTTAATCCAAGTTACATGCTTTTACAATGATTCATAAGATTGTTTTCTCTCTAATAGTTAGTACAGAGCTGCCGCTCTGTATTCGACTCTGGCAAGACAAAACCTTATGAGTACCGCATTGGACAACTGCAACGCCTCATGCGTATGTACATCGAGAATGGACCAGATTTGGCTGCGGCTTTGGCTACTGATCTGAGAAAGGTTAGTCTTCTACTAAGTAGAACAGTCTGTAGTCCTAGAGATATAACTCTTAACATAAAGAGGGGAAACCAATTTTTCCTTCCACAGTTTGCAGCATTAACAGATTAGTGTAGAATAGTAAGCATTCTTCGCACAATTGGATGCTGGCACTAGGGAGAATGCTGTTAGGTAGAGGGGGAGATTAGTGAAGGAAAGGGCATTGAGCCTCTCTGTCTTCGAGGGAGATCAGTGTAAAAAGTGATATCTCTCGGACCATATTCGTATATTGAATATGCTTTATTCGTTTCTATTAATTCCATCAATACTTTTCTGTAGTGAGGTCCACGTTATAATGACAGAATTTGATTCACAACTCACGGCCACTATAATGACGTGAACCGTGAACCTCACTATAGGCCTATCTATCTTTGTCCTGTGAATTGATTTGTTTCATAAAGATTTAATCTACACACTTTGAGTATTCCAAAAAATGATAAAATATTGTATTTCTGGATGGACAGGTCCAATCGCTTAATCTTATGTCTGCTTCAAAGACGAAGCCAATAATATTATACTACTGTACTTTTGAATAATTAAAAAAAAATGTATTCTTTTCAAGTCACTTGCTTCTCATGTTCGCTTCTACTTATGCATCTATTTAACAACAAAATATCACAAATATACATAAATTGAAACTCAAAAATTCAATTGAAGTACCTAAAATGAATGTTGATATCATTTAATAGTCAATTACTCAATTAGTGAAATGTGACATGTATCATATTCATTTTTGCTAAGAACGAGTAATAGTATTAATATGATTCAATATAATTGTGTGTACTCTCATAACTTACAATCGTATGGTCTTCAAATTGAGTAATGCTGAAAATATGTTGTTTGTTTTCACAAATACTCATTATTTTCTTCACAGAGTAAACAAGAATCTTATTTGTTGGAGATAGAGTTCCTCATTAATGATCTCAAAAACACGCTGATGAATCTGAAGGACTGGATGAAACCAGATAAGGTAATTAAGATATACAATCTTGTTTGCTTTTAATCTTTCCACTTTATCAGTCTATTTTATTATTTTATATTTTCATTCAGTTTTCATCAATAAAAAAGTCTCAACTCAATATCATGAGCAATATAAATTATATACATTTTTATTGAGAATAGCAAGGTAGCAACCATCATTGTAATTATTATGTGTATGAATCTTTCTCCTTCAATAAGCTATTAAGATAAGAACTTTCCTTTTAAAATAGATGGAATCAAAATAAATGTTCTGACTTGGACAGTTTTGAGAAGTCAGATACTCTAATTATTTTACATTACAATATTAGGGTCAACGTCTATAGTTAAGTTATAATAATATAAAATATGGTATTATTAATATTTAGCAGGTAACCCATGCTCCGCAAGGGTCCATTTTAAAAATTGACTTACTGAAAACTTGACTTAATAAAATCCTGAAGAATTGAAAATAGGCCTATAACCAACCTCGGTTAATCAAGAATCTATATGCAAAAATCCAAGTTAATCAGTCCAGTAGTTCAGACGTGATGATGCGACAAAAATAATATTTTCCTATCCCGTATGTGTATAAGCCAGTTCTTTCCAATATTATAGTATAGATAAGTTCTTCAACTTGGTACTAACATAAAGTGACAGAACTCAAATCTTGTTTAAAAACCTTCCTCAACTTGATGCCAACCTGACAAAATTGGAGTAGTTATTAATTTTTTTAGTTACCAATTTTAACCATTTGTTTCGAAGAGGTTGTCTTTCTAGATTATTGTTCTATATTAACAATATGGTATGTTCATTCCAATTATAATATATTTATGTCCCATGAATGAAATTTGAACATTAATTCTGAAAAATGTAGAAGGAAAATTCAAATTTGGGCTTCGAGGTGCACGAGATTGATATTTTTAGAATCTATGAGCAAAATTTGGAGATCTAAATTATTCCCGTTTTTTCGGTATACAATCCACAAGTTGACATGTTTTGAACAAAACGAACAAACACAACCCTACTCTCTCTTATTATATAGATGTGCATGTGTGGTAATTTTTCATTCACCTTTCAAGCAATTAAATTCAATTAACTTCTGATTTCCTGGATTGCAACACAAAAAATTATTACATTTCATATAGGTTACAATATCAGGGCACCGAGCTTCGTAAAACTGTAAAATAATGATTAACTTTGAAATTTTTTATATAGGCCTACTTTAATTTAGAATGATATAGGCTTACTATGTTTGCTACAATATTTGTCAATTTAAATAAAAAATAATGGATCTTGAATAAAATCATATTGTTGGTCATGTCTACAAATTAGATATTTTGTTCAAGTCGATTATAATTTCTATATAATATCTCTTGTAAGATGAGCTGATTGATTACAATTGTTCAACAGCTGAACATAATTCTGTCTGACAGCCACACACGCACTCGCATTTTCCATTATCGACAGACGACGAAATTAGCAGCTGTTTTCCAAGGATGAACAATTATTATCCTTTTCATGTCCTTCAGCGAGTTTTCCCAGGGTGAGACCTAGTGCGATCGAATTTTTATATCATAAACCTACTATGTTCCAAATTTTATGAATATCGTTAGAGCCATTTTCGAGATCCGTTGGACATAAATAACTAACCAAATAACCATATAAATAACCAATAAATATATACAGAAATTGCTCGCTTAAGGCCATGCAAAGGCTAAAAATTGACTTACTGAAAACTTGACTTAATAAAATCCTGAAGAATTGAAAATAGGCCTATAACCAACCTCGGTTAATCAAGAATCTATATGCAAAAATCCAAGTTAATCAGTCCATTAGTTCAGACGTGATGATGCGACAAAAATAATATTTTCCTATCCCGTATGTGTATAAGCCAGTTCTTTCCAATATTATAGTATAGATAAGTTCTTCAACTTGGTACTAACATAAAGTGACAGAACTCAAATCTTGTTTAGAAACCTTCCTCAACTTGATGCCAACCTGAAAAAATTGGAGTAGTTATTAATTTTTTTAGTTATCAATTTTAACCATTTGTTTCGAAGAGGTTGTCTTTCTAGATTATTGTTCTATATTAACAATATGGTATGTTCATTCCAATTATAATATATTTATGTCCCATGAATGAAATTTGAACATTAATTCTGAAAAATGTAGAAGGAAAATTCAAATTTGGGCTTCGAGGTGCACGAGATTGATATTTTTAGAATCTATGAGCAAAATTTGGAGATCTAAATTATTCCCGTTTTTTCGGTATACAATCCACAAGTTGACATGTTTTGAACAAAACGAACAAACACAACCCTACTCTCTCTTATTATATAGATGTGCATGTGTGGTAATTTTTCATTCACCTTTCAAGCAATTAAATTCAATTAACTTCTGATTTCCTGGATTGCAACACAAAAAAATTATTACATTTCATATAGGTTACAATATCAGGGCACCGAGCTTCGTAAAACTGTAAAATAATGATTAACTTTGAAATTTTTTATATACTTTAATTTAGAATGATATAGGCTTACTATGTTTGCTACAATATTTGTCAATTTAAATAAAAAATAATGGATCTTGAATAAAATCATATTGTTGGTCATGTCTACAAATTAGATATTTTGTTCAAGTCGATTATAATTTCTAGATAATATCTCTTGTAAGATGAGCTGATTGATTACAATTGTTCAACAGCTGAACATAATTCTGTCTCACTGCCACACACGCACTCGCATTTTCCATTATCGACAGACGACGAAATTAGCAGCTGTTTTCCAAGGATGAACAATTATTATCCTTTTCATGTCCTTCAGCGAGTTTTCCCAGGGTGAGACGTAGTGCAATAGAATTTTTATATCATAAACTTACTATGTTCCAAATTTCGTGAAAATCGTTAGAGCCGTTTTCGAGATCCGTTGGACATAAATAAATACCTAAATATATAAATAAATACCCAAATAAATAAATATATATATTTATACAGAAATCGCTCGAATGAATAAAAACTAGCAATTGCTAATTCTAAGTAATTTTTAATCAAATAATAATTTTAGTCAGCTATATAATCTTATCTGTATTGACAATTAATTTATAATAATTATGGTAACTGTAGCTAGAACTAATGACTAGTTGATAGTCACTATATTCTAGTTGCCATTCAATCAACCGATAGTGGAGCGGCGAAGGTAGAGTGTATCAGAGGAGATAGCTGAGAGTGTTTTAATAATGCATGAATCTGATTGTTTCCTGTCCACTTTACGGTCAAGTGCTGAAGGGGAGGGTATCCTCGATACCCTATCTGAGAATGGACATCTAAAGGTCCTAACTTCACAGTTTCATGTGAAAACATTATAATAATACCTCAACTTTCGCATATTCCATCATATTTCTTTGCTGAATATTATTGTAAAACTCTTTAGATCAATATGATTCACCAAGTTATCTTACTCTTACTCTTACCTGAATTGTTTTTTTTTGTCAAACACATGAATAAAGGAATCTGAATCTCTTTTCTACCTTCTACTTTCTACCCTACCTTTTCCGCTCCAATATGATCTGGCACATTTTTTTTAATACATGCACAATTTTCAACACTGCTACTTCCTGCACTCTACATTCGACACTCCACTATGTCTTGACACACACAAAGCCATCTAATTTAATTGCGTTATCTATGTGCAGCCAGAAAAGTCTTTCGCCAACCTGATGGATGACGTGATGATCCTGAAAGACCCGCGAGGAGTGGTGCTGGTGATGGGAGCTTGGAACTACCCGATCCAGCTGACTCTGCTGCCCATGCATGGCGCCATTGCGGCCGGCAACTGTGTCATCATCAAACCCTCCGAAGTGGCGCCGGCTTCTGCCAAAATAATGGCCGAACTAATTCCGAAATACCTTGATCAGGTGAGCAAACTGCACTGGCAAATGAAACTGAAATGTCTCTCATCAATTCCCACTTCAAATGTTATACTATGCTTTCTTAGTTGTTTGATAATCCGGTTGTGGTACAAAAGATATCAAGATTGATCGATTGACAATCTTTCAGATTAGATAAGCGATGATCGCTACATTATCTTTGGGATGAGGTGACCGCTTGGGGACTCCTCCACTAATCATGTATCATGAATGAATACAGAGTAATGTTGTCAACCACTTTTCATCATTAATTACATTTAAATCATGACTGTGCCAGGTTTTGTGGCCTAACCAGCCACATCTCCAGCTACCTTGATGAGCACATTTTTTACAATTCATAAAAAAAGGTTGATAACATTAGGCTACTTTGTGTTTATTCATTATGGATAAATAACATATCACTCACAATGTCACAATACAACTTTAACGTTGAATTATTTATCTGCTATGATCTTCAGAATTACTTCCCAGGTATCAATATTGGTTGATTGGCTTATTCATTGACAATATCTTACATTAGATAACCGACGGTCGCACAATATTCCTGGGGGGGTGTGATGGTCAATTGATATTTATTTTTTAATAAACTATCTACATACTCCCTACTATCTCTTACCCATATTGTTAGTTATTTTAAAACTAGAATGTATTTTAATTTTTGAAAATTAAGAAATATAATTTTTTATAATTATTTTATTCTCATTAATAGCCTAATATTGAACATGGTGCAGTAAGATTAATTCGGAGTTCGCTACGCCCAAGCTGGTCTTACTCTAACTTAATCCTAAGTAAACCAGTCAAAAATTATTCATATTTTTCATTCATTATTCCAGTTCAAAATAATTTCAATCTGAAATATCCTATTCCCTTTATTATAAAAATATGTTTTATTTGCTTATCAAAAATAAGTTGAACATTATCAGTTAATAATAATATTTTTCAGATGCTTTTATATGTTGTAGGCATTACTCACAGCTAGTCAAATAAAAAACATTATTGTGTCATTAGTTGTATTCTACAAGATACGATGAACTAGGATTTAAGTTGATGAACTAGGATGTCATGCATGAAAGTTGAAATTTAAATTCTATTAAACGGTAGTAGGCTTACTAATATAATACTAGTATATGGATGAATCCATCATTCATGATAACACATCACACTATCAAATCAGCTTCTATGATTTTGTTAAGATTCAATGATGTTTTGTGAGTGATGTCAAATTATTGAAAAGCTAGAAAAATGTTTTCCTGCTAGTCAGCCTTGAAAACGGTTTTGATTGGTTGATTTTAATGATCTTTTCAAAGGCATAAATGACAGTGACATCAACATAACAATTAAATTTTACAGTCAGCTTTTAAACGCTTATGATATCCCCTTGAAATTTTGCTTATTAATAAGACATAAATAGATATTGCTCATATGGTAGGGAAAGGGAATTATATGGAAACAATGCATTACTTCCAACGTAAATTCTGATGTTGGAAAATAATTAGTTTCAAAGAGTCAAAACCTAGTGGAGCGACGAAGAGAGACTGTATGACAAAGTAGCAGAGATATTTTAGTAATACATGCATCTAAATATCTCCGCTTCCATCTTCCTCCCACCTTACCTTCGCCGCTTTAATGTACTCTGACATATTTGAATACATCAGCTACATTCTCTGATACACTCTACCTTTACTTACCTTTGCGGCTTTAGTATGTTTTGGCTCAAAATTAATGAAGTAAGTTCAGTATTATCAAAAAATGAATTGATGATTAAGTTGCATATTCAAATATCGTTTTTCCACAGGACTGCGTAAAGGTTGTACAAGGAGGCGTTCCAGAAACAACAGAACTGTTGAAGCAAAGGTTCGATTACATATTTTATACTGGCTCAACGAGTGTTGGGAAAATAGTCAGAGCTGCAGCCAACGAGTACCTCACCCCAGTCACACTGGAACTCGGTGGAAAAAGGTAGCTAATCGATTGCATTAATTAACCAATTCCAATAATACCAACAATTTTATTAATAAACAAAAAAATCATCATACGAAATTAGGTTTTTTCAAAATTGGCTCCCTTACTGAATCTTCACCTATATCGAGACTCACGTTTTAAAGGCAGCGAAAATGATAGGGTGGCATAGTTGCCATGTTTCTTTTTCCACCGCCTCCTATAGTTGATAACTGTGATTAAATTAATCCCTGTATATCTCATATAATAGTTGATTCTTGTTAATAATGATCAATTCTTAATTGTTAATAATAATTAAAACTCAGATATATTTCATTCGCCATAAAATTCATTAATTGTATACAGTTTCCTTGTATTCAGTTTCAAAAAACATGGAATTCCGAACGCCTGACCTTTCTCTGTGTGTAATTGTTTTTCAAAAGTTGCATAAAGCATACGTTTTTTGTAATTTCCAGGAAAGTTTATTCCTGGGAGTACTGTTTAAGGTGAACTATTATTAATTATATTGCTTATTTTCTCTATTTGCGAAAAATTATTTAAAATTGAATATAAAATTAAACAAAGTCTATTCATTCTATCTTGGGAATATAGAGACAGAATTCAGCTATACTCATTTACAATATATTATCGAATTACATTCTCACTGTAACCAGATCAACTGCAACTGTGAATCTATAACACATGCCGGAACCTTAAAATATCTCAACTACACTCAATTATTTAGAGCCTGGAAAATGCTACCACTCAGTTATTTGTATTAGTATATTATGCTACTGCAGAGATTTTTTTATAATACGAAAATTACGGGGATATGGTGTTTTTATGAGGTACTGCAGAGATTCTATTGAGAATAAGAAAATTACTGGGGATATTGGGCGGGGTGACAGGCCTTGAGGAGTTCCACAGAGACCATACAAAGAAATTTACATACGGTTCTATTTATATAATCATCTCAGAGTTTTCTATCTACTGCCTAATGAAATTAAAACAACAACACCTTTATAAACTTGAGAAGTGGATACTACAGATTAACGATATAGAGGAACTTTTTTTCAAGACTGGAATAATACCATACCATGCTATTGTGGGGGAAGTATTCATGTTAAAACAATACTGTGTCTTGGAAATAAGAGGCAAAGCAGGAGTTTTATTTAGTTGCACGCTGTCCTTTTGGTATATGGTACCACTTGACCTTTGTTGATTAACAATATGCTACATAACTGAAATCCCAGTAAGGCACAGTTTTTTACATTGTTAGGACGTTTTAAATCATTATATTTTTCGCCAAGAGCTTTTTTTCAACCCCGGCGATGCAAGTCTGGAATAATATTCAAAGTGATGAATAGCAGTGAAATTCAGATCAAGACTGCACGGCTGCAGCACAACATATTATTATATATTTTTTCTGTTATTGTAGCAATTTTGTTTTATTTATACTTGCTAAAGTTTTTTATTATTACTTATGTTCATCATTCATTCATTCATTTCTTTGTAACATCATTATAATTTCTTTTCTTTGCCAGCCCCACATGGTTCATCTCGGGGCTCATTATATTTGTTTTAATATGACTTGTATTATTGAATATGCAAAGTGTGTTTTTTATACGATGAACTTGATTTGGAGAATATTGGTTCATCAAAAACATATTATAATAGTAATGTTTTGTATTATTTCTAGTCCGGTCTACATTGACAACTCCGTAAACATGAGGATGGCTGCTCGTCGTATTTTGTGGGGCAAATGCATCAATGCTGGACAGACTTGTATAGCACCTGATTACATTCTCTGCACTCGTGAAGTGCAGGACAAATTTGTGAGAGAAGCGAAAGAAGTTCTGAAGGAGTGGTACGGCAATAACATTCAAAGCTCTCCAGATCTGTGCAGGATCATCTCCGACCGACACTACAAGTAAGTGCAGTCATATTACTCGTATTTCCCAGTTTATATTGCCTTAGCATGCATTTTATCAATTTCATAACTGTATTTCAAATTGTTTTGTTTTCCAATTCCGTTTCTGTCTCATATGATCTCAAAACCTTGCTCCCATATGAAATAGATTATGAAGCATTTTGTTTTGATGTAAATCAGACTTTTCGAGGTCAATCTAATGATTTTTGTGCGGTTTAATACTAAAATCATCAAACCATTTTCTAATGATCTCAACGGTAAAATGACTATTTAGTTTTAACTGTTAAAAATTAGGCCTATTTTGTCATTGGTAGTATATTATAATGTAATGGTCACATTAACCTGTAACAATAATAAATAATTTATCCACGACTATGTTACAATGTAGACATTACATTACAAAATGACAATCAATGTCATAACAGGTGTCTTTTCGCAATGGTTTTTTAATATGATATAAAGGCTTTATATACTATAAAGTGAACTTCATGCAACGGGTTGAACTTAATAACTCAGGGTTGATGACCGATGCTGACGGCACGTTTTGTTATGATTGTTTTGCAGGAGGTTGTCAGAATTGTTGGACTCGGGAACAGTGGCGGTTGGTGGCGAGAGGGACCCAGTCGACAGATTCATTGGACCGACTGTGTTGGTTGACGTCAAGCCGACTGATCCTGTCATGAAGGAGGAAATATTCGGACCCATTCTGCCCATTGTCAATGTTGAAAATGCTTATGAAGCAATAGGCTTCATCAACAGCAGGTATGTGCAATTAAAAAAACATTTTCATTAGAATTAGTATATTGTTTTTATGATTGCACTGTTGTTTCAGTATGAAACAGGGAACAGTTTACATTCATGATCTGGTTTTAATTCAATTTTGTTCATTTGTAATTCAACAACCTTTCTAAATGAAGATCATATCTCTAATCTCTGAGATTATTTCCGTATTCAAACTAGCTAGGGAGCTAGTCAACTTTTGCAAAGTAAAGTGTGTTGCACTGTCGACCAGTGTTACAGTGTGTGTTACAGTGTCATTCAACTCTTAAAAAAAAGTATTAATATTTTCAAAGTTTGAATTCTATACTTACACTATTATTCTCATAACTGAATGAATAATTCCTATTCTTCATTCTGAAATGTTTTCTTGTGTTTAAAAAGAAAATGGAATGAGAAGATTTCAATTACCTATCTCAATGCTCTTTTTTAATCAAATCAAATTATCCTAGGAAAGTAGGATGTTTAGGATAATAATCAAGATGCAATAAAATACGTTTTTCCTATAAAAAGTAACCATTGTTACTCGCCAATGCTTGCTTATCTATGTCCAGAAGATTATATTTAGTTAAACCTATTTTAAATAAGTTTGGGTTTTTATTATGTCTGACAAAATTTTCAACTATTTCTAAACATTCGTTCTCCATGTAACAATGGCATTTTACAGAGAACTGCCATTGACTTTCTACTTATTCACTACTGAAAAAAGGCTGCAAGATCTGTTTTTGAAACAGACAAGGACTGGATCAGTCTGTATTAACGATACAGTCATGCAATATGGCGGTGAGTTTTACAATTGATTGGCTCACACTGAATGAACCCGGCTTTTTGCAATCGAAACTTGAAGCCTTCTAATGTCTTCTGGTTCTAGGTGCAGTTCATTTCAATTGGTGAAGGTTGATGGAGCATTCAATTGGTGCAAATGTTTTACTTTCCACTGTAAAAAATGAACAATAATACTCTAATTCCTATAAACTCTATCATAAGTTTCTTCTAAGATAATCATGATTTGCGGTTAGAGCATTCACAAAGCAAAAAGCCATTATAATAATATCTAACCATTCATGATTGTTTATCACTAATGAATCTAACAAAATCTAAAAAAATGTCATTCATGATTATTAAATACTATAAGAATCCAAGTCTATTGATGGTAGTCGATTACGTTTATCTATTATGAGCCTGTGCATATATCTTCCATAGTCTAAATTGGAATAAATTATTCATAGATTCATGACTTTCCTCCATTCTGTATAACGGAAAATGCATTTGACAACTGGATCAAGCGGACACAGTAATAGAAAACTTCATCCATACTGATTACTAGTGGTGATAATTTTAAATTATCACTCCGACGTAGCTTGTATTCCATTGTTATTGTATTTCTCGAGTGAGTTTAACATGAGTGTGAATCAGTTAATATAATTTGAAATGAAAAGTGGTAGAGATAATATTATAAATTATTGAGATTCCATCCACTTTCTTCATTTATTGCGATGATCACCAAAGATTGAAGCTTTTAACCTTATCCAGCTCATTTGACGTGTTCTGTATGGTCACAGGGAGATTCCGTTGACTTTGTATGTGTTCACGAACAAATCAGCCGATATGCAACTGTTCTTGAAACATACATCGAGCGGCTCTGTGTGCTGCAATGATACGGCGGTTCACCTGGCAGGTGTGAATAATTCACGATGAATCATTCATCAGTGTGGCTTCTATGTGTTGTGTTGTCTGTAAATGTCTGTTGCGGCTTTTAGAAATCATTGCATTGTTATTAGACTGCAGCATCATTCTTCTAATCTCTTCAATGTAGATTCGTTGTAGTTTTTCATTCTACTTCTTCCATATTCTAGTTTGTGTGTGTGGAGATTCCTGTTCCATCTTGTCATGTACATTTTTCTGTTTAATTTCATTAGATTCAGCTCTTTCTCTAGATTCCCCTTTCTTATTAAAATTGTCTCATATGTGTAGAATCATCATTTCATAGCACATGGACATAAAACATCTACATCGACTTTCTGATCATTCCAGCACAGCTCCCTCATTCTACATTGTCACTCCTTTTTGTGTTGATTAATAATGTCTGTGCCTTTTTGGGTAAGATTCCTATTCTACATCGGTTGCTAAGTGTTCGTTGTTAGATTATTTTTTACTAATATTGATTTTGCTTTGTAACTTATTATTTCACGTTCTTTTTGAACAGATTTCTCGTCCATAACATATTAGTAACTTCGGAAAATCATAGAGGAAATATAGCTTTTTCTTATGCTATCTTTTCTCTATGGTAAAATGAACCGATTTGAAGTATCAAGTATCAAATCATATTATGCAAGCTTATTATTTGTGTAGATGATCATGTGGTTTGATTCAGCGCTTTCTTGAATACCAGTACTGTTAGGGCCGGTTTCCGAGCTCGGGATTCAGCTAAGTTCTAGACTTTAAACAGCTGGAGTCAGAAAATTAGCTTTCCGAAACGGGGCATAGTCGTAGTTTTTATGATAATCTTTATTTTCTCATTTCTATAATTGAAAACATTTTTCGTTGACGAAATAAAACATTCCTAAATAATTCAAAATAGCTGAAACTATACTATTTATATTTTTTTACCTTTTTATTTTATTTCGTGTTCAGTTTTCTAGTTTTTCGAAATTTAATTTAAACATGGACTACAACTACGCCCCGTTTGGGAAATCCAGTTTTCTGACTCCAGCTGTTTAAAGTCTAGAATGTAGCTGAATCCAGAGCTTGGAAACCGGCCCTTGAAGATTGGTGGGATGTTTTGTGAAATATTCTGGTGAAGTGCCACATCTGTGTAGCTAGTACTCATAGGCATTAGAATAATCAAGTATGTAACAATAATACAATAGGGTAAAACTGCATTTCGAAAAATGCATCTGATGTAATATGAATAAATGTTTTACATATGTAGCCTACTTTCTTCTGAACGTATTTTTTGTGCATATTGCATTCCACTAATTTCTCAAGTAATTTCATCTGTCTAGTTTTCGAAAAAATATGTCTAGTCGACCATATTGCCGAGAATGATTTTTCAGTTGGCTCAAAATCTCTAATTACTATCAATAATAACTTATTTTCTTACAGTGCATTATGTTCTCATACATGTTATGTGTGTCAAAATAATTTGACACAATCAGTTGACATTATTGCTATTTCCATTATGAAATTAGGTAATTTTTTGGCGAATTTCAAACGTTAATGTATGCTTTTCTCCTAACCAACAAGGTTCTACAGTAATTCACAATATATTGAGCTTGCATGTTGTTATTCTATTATCAATTCAAATAATAGTGGAGAAATTAGTTGAAACAACGATTTAATAATATTCACCCTTGCCGCTTCTACTAATCTCTTCTTCATATTGTGTCACATTGAGTTGCAATTTTGTGCTTCTATTGCTATTTGATGTTTGCTTTCATTTTGTATTTCATCCACATCAGCTTGTATGCTAGTGCTGTCATCTCACTGCACGATCAATTCATACTCCTCATCTGTAACAATATGAAAAATCACACAAATAATAGATTTTTGATGTAAGCATGTTGTACTGGAATTTCTTTTACGACAATATTGCAATTGTATAAAACTCTTATGATTCCTGTTACTTTATAATAGCAAAACAATTACTGACAGAAGGATACTTCTTCCAGGCTTCATGAAGCCTCCCTATCAGAAGGAGCTGACAAAATAATGGTGAATGAAATCTTATAATCGATGAGTTGAGAAAATAAAGATGTAATAACACTTGTACAGATCTACAATCAAAGTATGAAGTGTAGATGCAGTGCTTCAAATCCAACAATCCATTTTCTTCCGGATGTTGATGATGATAATATAGTCCAATTCAGAAATGTTATCTATTTCATTCAAACTAGTTTTGATGCTCAGGATATTTAGTTGAATTTTTCATTTAGATTCAAAAATGTCGACTGAAAAATACCATTCTAGTTTGGAAACACCTCTGAAGATAATGCCCTAAGGATCGTAATAATTTTGGATAATATAATAAGTAACATGTGAAACTGACAACGTGTTATTTATTTCACCTTTCTCTATTATACTCAGTTTGTCTCTCACATAACTTTGCTTTCTCGAGTTATTTCAAATTCATGTTCAATTAAATTATCTATTCATACTAATTGAATCTGTTAATATATTGTCAGTTTATTTCCAGATTCTGGTTGTGAAACTATCACACTATAACCTATTTCATCAGAGATGTTAAAGAATTGAAATGTAGAACCAACGAGAAAATGCATAATATTGTGTCCCATTTCATTATGCGATACTAATGTTGTGTGTACCATTTCACAGTTGAGACTCTTCCTTTCGGAGGTGTCGGTCACAGTGGTATGGGGGCGTATCATGGAAAGTACACGTTCGATACGTTTACTCACAAAAAGAGTTGTCTCGTGAAGGATTACAATCCACTACTGGAATCACTTGCATCGTGAGTATCACATTTTACATTCTGAAGCTGTCTAATTAGGTCGGTATGCGAATTGAACAAATATGTTTAATTTTCTCGAATCTTCAAAATCACGCTTTGACGTAGTGATTTTTTTCTCAATTATAAAGATAAAACAACTTGAAATTCGATTCATGTGATATTGTTGAAGTATTTATAGGCGCCAAGGATCAAATACCTTGTATTTGACGATATCCCTCTGCTATGTAGTTTTTCAGACCAATTGAAAGTGTTACGAGATAATTACATGGTCTGTTCTAGGTTCTAACCAAGCATACCTTTGTGAACCAATCAGAACAATTCTATAGTCCGCGCAAACCTTAGATTGCAGCTCGGGGCTCCATGACCAATGTTAATTCAATAGAACAATAGGAGCACATGGTTGCCGTTTTCATGCTGATTCTATCAAAAAGGCCTACGATGTATTTTCACTCTTTCTCTCACACATTCAGCTCGCAGGCTCTCTGGATTCTGTGAGATGTGGCATTGCTGTATTCTAAATGAGCAATGCTGCAAATTGAGGTTTGCACGGACTTGAATAGTTAGTTTTAACAATTCTAATATTGGTTCCTGTCAGGCAATCGAAACCCGCTGCTAGGACAGTTCTGGGCATTTATAAATACTGCCCTGAGAGCACTTAATTATACAATGTCAAGGAAGTCATTATCAGTAGACTAGAATCAATCTATAACTTCAAACAGCTTTTTTTTTGTTTGATGATCTCAAAAACCGATTTATTTGCGCTATCATCTCATTTACTTGAAAATTGTTTCTATGATTGAACAGAAGCCGCTACCCTCCCTATTCGGATAAGAAAATGAATTTCATCGCGATGCTGATGAGGAAACGAAGGAGCCTGGGTCTGCAATATATCCCCTATGCTATGACATTTGCCGTTGGAGTGCTAACTGCTGTTGCATTCATGAAATTTTACAAGGTAGTACCTTATTCTAGAAGACCTTGAAAACTACAATGCCAAATTTCTACAAAAATCTCAATATTTCACTGTACATTATCTTGTTGCATTGTTCATGCCAATACTTTTGTATTCATGCTTTCAATGTTAGGATATATTTTTACGTAAATTTATTTTTAATTTACGAAAATAATTTATATATTTTTACATTGAGTGCTGCATGGTATTCTACGAGCACACTGAACTTATAGAGGATTGGCAGCTGACAATAATTAACAACTAGAAGGATGAGGACTAAAGATTAAGGTTTTTGGGAGGTGTGTTGATCATTATAATTTATAGTTATGCATCCATTATAAAGTTTGTTATAGAGGTTAGTTGAGTTGTAATATAAAAAAGATGATATAACATTGAATTCACTTTACTAATCCTACTTATCTCTATTATGATTCTTTAGTCTAGGTGACTGTAACTTGAGTGCAAACTTCAAAATTGGTGTTTGTTATGCAAATTTCAAATGAAAAAATACAATATATAGCTATTTTCCTGGAAGAAAACAAATTTTCCTGTGTCCAAACCAGTTAGAAATAACTTTCTTATTTCATCCTGTTGAAAAAATTGTATTCCATTCACTTGTAATTGAAAAAACAGTATAGGTTAATTTTAAATAATTGATTATGTTTATACGTGATCCTTCCTTGTTCTTGATACCATATATCACAATAATTGAATTGCATTATTCGAAAGATTAATTTAGGCCTACTGCCTTCGAAATATATCTGAAATAGAAGGAATCTCACTAGGATTTTTGTTCATATAATCATGATCCTTTCTTTGTTGATACAGGAGATTGATCATTCAATATCAAAGAATTCAAAAAGTTGAAGAGTCATTTGATAACCAAGAATTTTAATGAAGCTATACTCAAAATTGAATTTATTGAGTCCCCATTCATTGATGTTTGAATTTTGAATTTATTAGAAGATTTTCCACACATTTGATTATTCTGTTATTCCTGTACATTAATCCCATTTTTTCATCCATATTATGATTATCGACTTATGCATCACATTGTATTTGAAAAAACAAACAGAAAAATTGAGTTCTTATTTTTTATTAGTCTGTCATCTGAGTCAACTACTGGTTATAACTACTGGTCATGGTATTGGTGAAAGCATGTTCCAATCTAGCATGTAGTTGAAATCAATCAAGCTTGGTAAAGCAAATTGGAAAATATTATTGTAAAATAGTTGTCTGTCTCAACATTGATTTGTTAAAATAGATCTTGTAATAAAAATTTTAATTGTTTATCTTCTTTTGTATTTATTGAATACCCAGAATTGGATTCTGTATCTCATTCTAACTAGGTACTGGGTTGCTGGTTTCATTGATGAAAGATTGAAACTCTCTGTAAATTCTGAAAAAGAGAGTTCTGTTGAAGATAAAGGAATAAGACTACTCTGAATTATTTTATATTTTATTTCCTTAATTTATTCTTTGTATGGCATTCATTATGGTTGGCATAATATTGTGGTGGTGAATTAATTTTTCATCCAATTGATTAGGCTACGTTATTTAAAAAATGATAGATTATTTGGTGTTTGAGCCTGATGAATTTATTAGTGAATGCTCAAGACAATGATCACGACTAATTTATTGGTTTGGTTGGTATTTGTTTGTAATGTTTATAATTTCTTTCAAATTGGGTGTGGATCTCCAATGAAGAATGACGCTTTCCAAACTCTTGATCATACATCTAAAGTTATCAACACAAATAATAAGGGATGAAATGGAAAAAGCTTTACGGTAAAATATTCTGAAATATAGTTATTAATAGTTCATTCGAGAAATCATCATGTGATTCTGAGTTATACAGCACTGTTTATAAAAATGAAATCAATCATTCCATTGGTAGATAATACGAATAACTTTGGGTTTAGAAGAATTCAATCCTTTATTATTGAATGGCCTATTGTGAGATTCACGCCATAAAGTGAACATTGGTTTTCGATTCTTTTCTGTCA
This sequence comes from Nilaparvata lugens, assembly GCF_014356525.2. Taxonomy (NCBI): domain Eukaryota; kingdom Metazoa; phylum Arthropoda; class Insecta; order Hemiptera; family Delphacidae; genus Nilaparvata; species Nilaparvata lugens. The sequence goes on along the minus strand of NC_052505.1, from coordinate 48,730,770 downwards.
TTAGACAGAGCAAATACTTCTATTCTTTTCTAACTCCGCATCATTGCAAAATCGTTTGTAGGCTATGAAGAAATATAATAGATAACCAGTCTCAATTACTGAAATTTATTTTTAATTTACAAAAAGATATATTTTCTTGGTAATGATTATACATTATTCGTGATATAATTCATCATTCTTGACAAGAATGAATAGTCAATACTTTATCAGATAGACCGAGATGATTTGAATCACATCCATCTACTATAGATGGCGGTGGAAAAAGAGACTTGCGGTTGGTAACCATGCCGTCCTATCATTTTAATTGATTAAAACTGGAATATCAGTAAGGTATTGTCATTCCACTTTTTACATTTCGAGAATTTACAATCTTTTTCTCATTACCTACTCAAGTGGTTGGGAGATTTCCTGGGATTAGGTCACTTTAAATCTCTTAGAGCTTGAAATTCCTTGGCCGGACACATTAATCCAGAGTTAAGATTTGCAATCTTGATCATTGTTGGAAGTGATGTGCTTCAAGGTCTAGTAGTTATTACTCGAAGGAAATATTTTCATTTTTTATGGCACACATTTTTATTGGTGAGAACCTATACAAGATAAGAGGAGAGTTAGCTAATTTGATTAAAGTTCATTACGGATCCTAAATTTTTATGGGTAATTTCAAATACTTCTTCAGAAATTTTAGATATAATGCTCAGGAACTGATTATACCTATTCAAAGAAAGTTCCGAAACCAATGCCATATTAATGTTTGGAAAGATGATTTTATGAACTACAAGCTCTGAAAATAGCCTCAATACTTTTTCAAAGTCTTATTCTCTGAATTCTATTGCGATAGAAAAGTTGATTTATTCGTATCCATAAAATTGAAAGAGACGATGAAAAATTAGAAATTGAGCGCTCAGTCAAAATGATGTGCAAAACAATTTTTTCATGAATCATTCTTCATTTTTTTGAATCACACAAATAGTAATTATTTTTTTGTTCTATTATAATGCAAACATAATTCATGTGTTTTGATAAACTACGAATCCAAATCAGTTTACTATTATAATCCTGTTTCTGTAATCTTATAGTGTAATATTTCTCACACATATTTTCTCTTGTGTCTTGACAGATGACAGAGGAAGAGATGTAACATTGAAAAGACGTGGTTGGCCATTAAAATACATACTCAACTGGAGATGGAAAGTATATGCTCCCGGGGATAATCTTTATAGGTTGATTCTTCAAATTGTCAATCTCAATAATCAATTGGTGCAACTCCTTCCATTTATTAGACTTATTAAAAAATAATTCATAAGAAGCAATAAGTAATCCAGCTTTAACTTGTCGTTCGACTACTTGGATAAGGTTTTTAATCCAAGCTGTAACACAATGTTTTAATGGAGCTTTAAATTTAAACTCTTTTCAAACGAATATTTTATACAACTATAAAATACGCCAATTTTTTCCTTCAAAACACTGAATGATTATACATATTATGTAAAGTATGAAGTAAATTTCAGATGACCCTGATACGGTACCTTATAATGGAAGATTTACAATTATTCACTATTATAGGAAGTAATGTGATTTTACTAATGTTTGTTGAATACTAATCTTCACTACTATGCATAATCGGCATGATATGTTCTTGTTTTCTATTGGTCTGTCTCCTTCATAGCTACATACCAACACTGAAGACAGCGATACTAAAGGGACTGGCCAATACTTTTTTATGGTCGCTTTCGTCGGCTGCATATTTTGAGTTGCCACATAAAATTATTTCTGACACACTCCATAAAATCTATGATTGCTTAGCGATACAACAATGATGATGTATGGATACAGTCCACTTGACTTATTCGTTATTTCCACTTATGAACTTACTTCTATCTTACTTATTTTTTTAGAGATATTTCTAGAAAATTATTTTTCAGTGACGGATAGAACAGAGCTTATAGATTTTCTATGTTATCATTTTTACTATATATTATTTTAACTGTATACTATTTATTGTTCATTTTATCTATGACTAATTCATGATTGACTCGAGTGATAAGTATTTGTACACAAATGTGATATTGTAAATAGTACATTCAACCACTTTCAAAGACTTCCCAATAAATTTATTAGACGAATTGTTTAGCCATATGTGCATCCAGTATAGCCATCAGTAGCGAATTTTCTCTTGTAATCGTTCCATAGTCAATTCTATAATATTATTGGTTTAAATCTGAAAACTGTTTTTTGAGGGATTTAATCCTTCAATTTTTAATTGTACCAATATGTTGTGATCCATAGCTGTAGATGAATTGCTTTGTAAATACAATATTCCCAGCCTAATAAGTAGCCTACTATGTTACTGGTCAGGTATCAATGAATGGCCTACTGATGAAGATAATGTATTTCGAGTACCGGTGAAATTGCATCTATTTTCAAGCTACTCTCAATAATTTTTCATAGTTTGCTGGGATATTTTTCAGGCGAATAAATTCTAGCCTGATACTATGAAAAAATAAGATACGTTATTATTTGTACAACAAAATGTGTCATATTAACGCGAATTTTTTTCGTATATAGAAATAATTTCAAATTAAGCCTACGTTATAAATCCTCCATTGTAATATAATTTAGTTATAGTCTATGTTCTCGTATTGTACTTTTTTAGAAAAAATAGTTAATTTCTTGTGTATTCCCCTATCAATCATTTTGTGAGTCTTCATAGCCTTCGTTTTATAGAATAATGGTATTAGATTTGTTGATATCAAATAAAAATAATTTTCAAGTCTAGACTTCTGGAATCATTTCATCCTTTTCACATCTAAAGCTATTCAATTCATATTATTAAATTTGAAATTTCCCCAATCCGATTCAATTCAAATATTTTTATTCAACAAATATTCAGATACATTGAATAACGTCATATATAATAAAATGACAAAACACACAAAACAGTCAATAAGAAATTCATCACAATCAAACCTGTAAAAATTCCCCAAGAATGTGATTGTCGCAGTATTTGACTCCATCACTATTTCATTGTACCAATATTTATATTTTATCTTATTGAGTCTCAGTGAATGAGTGTTTTTTTATTACAGTAACTGATAGTTACTGACGTATAATGTATGATTCCTAAATACGTCCTTAGCCAAGCTTACTTTGTTTGTCTAGCAATCACTGATAGAATGATAGGAACCAATTAGAACGACTCTCGTTGCTGGGTGTAACGATTCCTATTGGATATTCATGTTGCTGGCTGCTGCGCAACCAAAGCAAGCTTGGCTTATAACGTTCATAGTAAGTTTTTTTCGGCCCAAGAGATACCTTACCGTACTGGTTCGGCGTACCGTCACAAAAACACCACTGTTACTAATACTACGGTATCAAGTTGTTGGATGTTGGTTCTAAGTCAGTCAGCAGCAGCAGCTACTTGAAGCTCAGACACATGGATACTGCGAATATTCTCCGTCGTCATAATAAATTGTGTTGACAGAGTGAACAGTGACATGTTATTGGAATTAGAAGCTAGCATACCACAATGGATCTTGTGTCATGCAAATGCACTCGTTTCTATCATTTGTTGATCTCTTCTTTATTCATGAATAACCCACTAGCTTTATGAATGTATATTCTCTCGTTCCAAGAAGCACAGCAGTGTGTAGCCTGTATGCAAAACAAGGGATCTCTTAATATTCAAAAACAACATGGGTCAGCACCGTATAGCGTTCTGGTAGAATATGAGGTGGGTTATTTTCTTTTTAGTAGTCTGTATTTCCAAACGTCTGGAGACTGGAGAGCATTTGAATGTAAATACAATACAACTCTTATGAACAGGAAAAACAATAATATATATTCCATAAAATTTGAATCGGCTAATACTGAAGATGCCGTAATATAAAATGAAACCATTGAACCTTAAAAATTATTAGTTTATTGCATGAAAATTAATTTGCACGCATCGATTTAAGATCGAAAAATCGAACACTTAATGTAGCCTAATGTTTTCAGTTTTCTAATGAATGTTAGAGTCGTTAGCCTTATTTTATCATAGAGAAAAGAAACAATACCTATATCTAGCTCTGGCGCAATATAGATATACATTCCATTTATGTGACATCAGCCCAAGATGGTAATACCTTACTACCATAGGAGGTACTGTATTATCAGAACATCATTTATTATGAATATGATTACCGTACATTTCAATCACTATATCATTACTCCTTTTTATATCATACCACAATCACTAACATGGTGAAATTCAATCATTTATGTGATGGAGATTTTCAGTAAATTTTACATTATTCAGCTACATGCAGAGTATTAGGATTCTAATCACTAAGGCTACATGATTGTGTTCTCATTCTCTGTTGCAGGACAGATAATATGGAAATACTCTTATATTATCAAAGCATACGAATAAGACAAATGACCAGGAGACACGTAAAAAAACAAATAAATTGTGAATGTGATCACTATTGAATTATACAAATTCAATAAGTGTTGATGAATAAATGTATATTTGTATAACGTATTCTCTAATAATGTAGGAGGGAACTATTCCACCAATAGGCCTACACTGTGTTGTGGGTTGCCTTATGCGTGGGCGTCTAGGCATTAACAATCAGCTGCTTCATCAATATTATTATTATTTTGATGTGTTCTGAATCCCTGTTCTAAAATTTAACATTTTTGATCCCACTTGAACATGAGTCTATTAGATACATTCAACTGTGATTAAATAACGTAATCCAACAGAAGCAATGCCACGGCAACCAATAGGAGAAGCGGAAGAAGTGTACCGAATTCAGTTTATATTATGGAAACGTTCAAACTCTTCTCAAGTATAATATAGATGGTATTCGCAGTTGTGTCTTTATAATATGTAAGTATAATCAAAAGCCTGCGAAGTTTCAAGATTTCTGTATCCCATCAATTTAGATGGTTTTCATTCACATTCTTATAAGATATAAGATTATATAAGATACTAGCAGGTAACCCGTGCTTCGCAAGGGTTTATTTTAAAACTTAACAAACTGTAAACTTGACGTAATGAAATCTAGAAGAATTGAAAATAGGCCTATAAGAATCCTCGGTTAATTAAGAATTTATAAGCAACATTTCAAGTAAATCAGTCCAGTAGTTCTGCAGGCGTGATGAAGCGTCAAATATAATGTTCCTATCCTTTACACGTCTATACGTGTATAAGCAAGTTCTTTCCTCCATTATAGTATAGAAGATGATAGATAGATAGGTCCGTGAAGATGGCCCCACCCATGAAAGCACTAACGTTGAAAATGGTACCATTGGTTAGTGCTTCGTTAGTGCTGGACAGTGCTTTGAACCACAACGTTAGTGCTTTTCCCGTTCAGGAGTTATAATGAAAAAACCTTGGGAGGGGCTAACTTTACGTGAACTTGGCCCCACCCAGTCAAATCTCGGCCCCCAAGTAAGATACTGAGTCGTAAATGGTATCATTGGTTAGTGCTTCGTTAGTGCTGGCAAGAGCACCAATCCCCATCCTTAGTGCTTGTCCCGATCAGGAGTTATACCCAGTCAGATCTCGGCCCCCAAGTGGGATACGAGGTCGTAAATGGTATCATTGGTTAGTACTTCGTTAGTGCTGGCAGGAGCACCAATCCCCATCATTAGTGCTTGTCCCGTTCAGGAGTTATGATGAAAAAACCTTGGGTAGGGCTGGCTTCACAGTGAATTTGACCTCACCCAGTCAATTCTCGGACTCCAAGTACGATACAAGGTCGTAAATGGTATTCATTGGTTAGTGCTTCGTTAGTGCTGGCATTAGCACCAATCCCCATCGTTAGTGCTTGTCCCGTTCAGCAGTTATGATGAAAAAACCTTGGGTAGGGCTAATTTCACAATGTACTTGCCCCCCCCCGTCAAAGCTCGGCTCTCGAGTAAGATACAAGGTCGGAAATGGTATCATTGGTTATTGTTTGTGTAGAATAAGTTGAGATTTGGCCCTCCATCCGAAGAAATTACAGGTTTGCCAAATCGTTTAAAATTGCAACTTTCTCAAATTTCCGATTCTACATCAGAATTGTATGTAGAGTATCATTCCCGATATCCTAGTACCTAGTACTCAAAAACCATCAGGGTTGAAGGATTAAAAGGGAATTTAAATTTTATGATAAAATTGGAAACATTGCGAAGTTTGTTTTCTCTATTGAATATCACTTCTCTCAGAATCATGGGGCATCGTAATGCGTGATAATTATATATTATCATATAGAGAGGGAGAATGTCTCCCTTTTATTGGTGTTTGGATCATTCTTATCCGTCCTATAGTTATTTTTCAATAATTGATGATTATGTTCGTCAATGTCGAGACATTTCAAGCAGATAGCATGAAATTTTTGACATCCTAGAAACTTTTCTGTTTCAAAAGATAAGTAGGTGGTGAAAGGGAGAAAGTTTCTCAGAAATAATTTAATTTATTTTTCCAATTGTCAAACGTACTCGGAAGACCGTATTTTGGCCTCTCAGGAGTTCCAAAGTCAAGGATAGCGGCTGAATGGTGTACCATCATATGCTATCAATTAGAATCAGCAAAACAAATAGTTCTATATCACAAAATACAGACTCATTTAAATTTAGATTAATAGCTTCCTCTTCAGAAATAATATCTTAATTCCTTGAATGAATTAAAATTTATAATGATCATTTATAATGATGATTGTAGCAATTGTAATAGAATCATTGAATTATATGATGATTCTAGTAATTGTAATAGAATCATAAAATACTTGGTGGGCCGAACTGATTCTCAAGTGTGATATTCTATCATGTAATAGGCAGTAGCGGCTCGTGATCTTCTAGCTTGGGGGTTCAACCTCATGATCTATTGGAGAGGAAGGTCAATAGGATATAGAGTATTGCGCATAATCAAGTGTAACGTGATCAATAATAATTACACCCCAAATGTTGAGCTTATTTTCTACAAATATAAATTTTTGTCTGTTAATATTTCTTGTTTGATTTTTACTTCGGGAGTTGATCACCATTATGTTTTATTTTACACCTACCCACAATATTAATATTGTTTGTATTTAACAAATACTGTACCTTATTCATATTTCTTCATCAAAATGCTGTTAAGGTAACACAATAAATTATATTCACACTCTCACTAAAGAAAATGGACACACTAGAAATACTCACGAATACACAAAACACACTAGAAATTACTATATTCTTCTACACGCAAAACAAATTTATGTAACGAAAAATGCAGTGAGATCTATCACAACTGTAAACAGTGTATGTATACCCGTAACCATACCGTATAACCTCAAAACTGTCACGCTTAGGCTACTTCTTGTTTACCGTTTTTTTACTGTTTACTGCCACCAAATTTAAATTTATTGGTTATAAGCAAGTTCAAGATGGCACTGTATCCGTATCACGAATACTCACGATTCATTCCGAGGTTTACCGAATGCTTCACTTGCCTCGGCTAGGTTCGGCTACTCTCGGATGAACTCGTGCAAACTTGGTTCACACAGGATTGTGAACCAAATCCGTGCTAGCAAACTGATTCCCCTCCTCCGTGCCACTACCATACCCAGCCCTGTTTTTGGGTTGACATCGGGAAATGAACACTGCTTTCCATCTCCACCATTCCATCGTCATTCCATTCGGTGCTGTTTCAAGCAAGCCACTCCGGGCTCTCAGGCACCGGCCGCAAAACATCGACATTAAGTTTACGTAGATGAAAAATGTTGTGATGTAATTTAATGAGTATAAAATAGAAATATAATTATTTGAGTTGCAAATTCATCATTGTATAGGGAGTTGGTTCAATTCTGGGGGTTCAATGAACCATTGAACACATAGGACGAGCCGCCACTGGTAATAGGTATATTGTTAACAGATACTTACCAAAGACATGTCGTTATTCATATATATGTATATATAATAATAATAATAATAATAATAATAATTTTATTTCTCAATAAGCATTCATTACAAACACAACATTACTACAAGAAATAATTATTCTATTGAGAAGACACTCCCGAGAAAAATTCTATTTTGGGAGTTGCCATCAAAGTCCATTTGTATAATTTATTTGATGCAATCAATTAAAAATAAATTAACTTAAACCATGAAATGTAAATATTCTAACAAAAGAGCTTACAGTCGGAATTTTTACAAAAGTTATTAATATTTGAATAAAAAATGAAAGTGAATGATGGAGACAGTGCTACCTTATGTCTAGTAGAATATTGTAGTGTAAAACTGAAAGTTTTTTTTTTCAAGAGAATATGAAGAATGAGGTTATGACAATGAACATTAATCTATGTTGAAAATGAAAAGAGAGAGATGAATGATGAAAAGCGGCTCTGCCAGTTATTGTCAAAAACAAAAGCAAGCGTGAGAAAGAAAGAAAAGAAAATAGCTCGTTCCGTACCTTTCAAGCTTTTATTATTTAATTATAATTCTGTTTGTGTATTGTGGCTTATGGGTGCAATCTTAGCTTGTGAATTTAACTATTTTTTTTAAATAGGTCTTCGATCTCATCCATTGTTAACAGCCATTTTTTAATTTCTTTTTTGAGTTTATGATAGCATGTTTGCTTTCTTGCCACGATTGGTATGTTGTTGAATATTTTAGGGGCTACATAGGAATAAAATCTACGAAAGCATTCTTTGTTTGGTTTTGGGGGAAGTAGATTTCCGCTGAACGGAGTCCACAAGTTTCCCGCCGTGGATTGACAAGGTGTCCACTCCTATTGTAAAAAGTTAGTAATACTTTATAGAAGTACAGGTATCTCAAAGGCAAAAGGCCCCATTCCCTGAACAGCGGCAGTGAACTTGTTAAGCGAGGTTTGTTTGCTATAGTGCGAATTATGTATTTTTGCCCAGTTAAGATTGGTTTTAAAACAGAAAAGTATGCACCTCCCCAAACCGTTATTCCGTATTGCAGCCTGCTCTCGACAAGTGCAAAATATAGCGTTCTCAGCAAGTGCTTAGGGCAGAGTTTGCGGATGAAATATAATTTTCTACATGTCACCCTTAACTCTTCTCTCAATTTTTGTATGTGGTGTGCCCAGCTGAGCTTGGAATCGATTATTACGCCTAAGTATTTTACAGACTCAGACTCCTCAATTCTGTCACAGTTGCAGTCTATGTCAAGATTTTTGCACTTATCGGTATGAGAGGGAATAGCTAGAGGTTGTGTGTTTTCTGCTTTAGATTTTAGTTGGAAGACGATAATTTTTGACTTTTTAGCGTTGATCTCGAGGGAGTTAATTTGAAACCACAGGTTCAAACGGCGTACATCGCTTGTAATCATTTGGGTCAGCTGAGTCTTAGTTTCAGCGCAGTAGCTCAGAGCTGTGTCATCAGCAAATGCTGTCAGCGATCCAATAAGGTTTCCTTCGCACAAATCATTTATATAGATCAGGAATAATTCGGCTGATAATCCTGATCCCTGCGGAACGCCACAGGATGAGTATCTCTTGGAGCTTAATGCGTCACCTACTCTCACTTGCTGCGATCTGTCCGCAAGGAAACTTGCAAACCATTTGTTACATACTCCCCTTATGCCGGCGTTATTCATTTTATTTATTAGAATTTTATGTTCTACTGTGTCATATGCCTTCCTTATATCAATAAATAAACTTGCACATTTTTTACTATTATTCACACCATTGTATATTTCTGACGTTAGTTTGAGCATAGCATCTTCAGTGTTACGTCCTTTCTGAAAACCGAATTGATTTTTACTGAAAAATTTATTCTTTGATAAGAAACTAACTAGCCTAACTCGTACCAGCCTTTCCAATAATTTGGCAAAAACTGACAAAAGTGCAATGGGTCTATAGTTGTTGGGGTTTTTTCTATCTCCTGATTTGAATAATGGTATGATTATTGCAGTTTTTAGTTGTGTAGGGTAAATACCAGAGCTCAGACTTAGATTATATAAATACGTCAGTACGTCAGCCAGGTGTTCTATCATACTCTTCAACAACTCAGCTCTAATATTGTCAAATCCAGGAGCTTTTCTTGATTTCATTGACATGGCTGTTGCTTTGACCTCTGAGACTGTAATAGGAAAAAAGACCATCGAACCTGGATATTTTACTTGTTGAGGAAATAGCTTGTCTACTAATTCTGAATTCCTTGGTTCCAGAGGGCCCTCCCCATCTAAAGCATTTCTTGTGGATGATACTAGAGCAAAGTGTTTATTGAGTTCATCGGCAATTCCAACCTCGTCCTCGATCGCTTCCCCATTATTATTGATAATTTGCTTTATTTTCTCGTCGCTTTTATTTTCCCCGATTAATGAATTTAACAATTTCCAGCTATCTTTAGAGTTACCTCCCAAATTGTTAAATGTATCCTGAAAATATTTACTTTTGGAATCGTCTATATCAGCTTTTAATTTATCTCTGTATTGTTTGTAGTGATTATTTAATCTGATATTATGTGGTTGTTTTTTTGTTTTTTTATACAGTTTATTTTTTATTTCAACTCGATTTAGTAAATTGGAGGTCAGCCACGGTTTGTGTTCGTTTAATTTCCGCGCCTTTATGAGTTTATCAGAGCTAACAGCATTGATACAATCCTTAAAAATTTCGATAAACTGATTGAAAGCAAGGTCTACCTGTGATTGATTATAAACGCTAGTCCAGTCAACCTCTTGTAGCCTGATGGAAAGCGCTTGATAATCAATCTTCCTAATTTTCTTGTTATTCCTAGCCTGAGATAATGACTGATTTAGTCTATTTGTACATAGGTTAAGATATAATTCAATAGTGCAGTGGTCGGTAATTCCGTTATTGCAAACATTAGTTGTTGGATTGAAACTATTTTTAGTGGCTGTATATCTAAAGAAAAGGTGATCTATGCATGTATTTGATGTGTTAGAAATTCGTGTGGGCTCATTCACATATGACATGAATCCAAAGCTTGACATAATAAAGTTGTACTCTTCAGTTTGTATGTCATCTTCAAGAAGGTCGATATTTATATCACCGGTGAAGATAACATTTTCCTCATTTCCTAACGCTGATAGCAAAACTTTTATCTCATCAAAGAACAAATTCTTAGGCAATGAATGAAATCTATACAATGCAATGATGCTCAGTTTAACATTATCAATAGTGAGATTAACTTTCAAACCGTCTGCCGAAACTATTGTAATCTTATCAGCAGTAGCTACCACACTTTCGTCCAAGTACACAGCCACTCCACCTGCTCTATAGTTATCATTACAATTTGTGAAACATTTATAGCCTCTTATTTGATACAAGTTAGATTCATCACTGTAAATCCAGGTTTCTGTTAATATTATGCAAGTAGGTTTTATAGTACACTTATTCACAAAAATGGAGAATAGTTCAAAGTTTTCACGCAAACTTCTAATGTTTTGAATCAAGCATGAAATTATGCTATTATTATGAGTCATTCATAATGGAAAAATAGGAGTTCGACAATATGAGATCAGATAAATTAATGTAAATAAATTCACTGTTATTCATTAATTAATACACTTGATTCATCATTACCTGCATCAGTTAGATTGCCGGATTCATCACTTACACCACGCTGTTTGCTTTTCGTTGTTTCCAGTTTATCTAGGTCATCAACTGTCTCAAGCGATATTACCGGTTTTCCATCACTTTTCCTCATGAGAATCTTTCCATTTCGTATCCATAGGTATTTGTACGCTTTTTCAGTTTTTGCAACTTTCGCCAGGGCTAACACTTTTCTTCTTTCTGGAGCGAGGCTCTCGTTCACGTACAGGGGAATGTCGGAAGGAAGATTTAAGTGACGGGTCGAAAAATCTCTCTTCACTCGGCGCCTTCGTAGAATTTCCTCTTTGTCAATTCTCCTTGTGAGTTTGATAATAATCGGCGGAGTTTTTTTTTGGTCGCGCGTTGGGAGGCGGTGACAATTGTCAATTTGCATATCCGTAAGCTCGTGTCCTAACGCCTTGCTCACAGATTTCACTACACCGATCAAGTCCTCGTTCTTTTCCTGTGGATAGTTGTGTAGCTCGAGGCAGTTGGAGCGCGTATACTGCTGAAGATCGGATACAGCTCGTTGTAGGTTATGATTTTGTTTTTTCAGGATATTGATTTCTAACGCCTGAGAATCAATTTTTTCAAGGCATAGTGCAAGCTGCTCCTCCTGTTTTTCAAACTTATGAAGGATATCTGCCACGTCTTCATGACACGAATCTATGGATTTTCCCAAATCTAGTTCCATTCGTCGGATGTCTGCTCGTACTTCGCTAATCATCTGGACCACTTGTTTCAGCGAGATGTCGTCCGAAGACATGGAAGTCTCGAAAGCGATACTCCTTCTCTTCTCTCTGGTACAGGATTCACACCTCCATGTCTTTTTGTTGTCGGTTATATACTTGAGGTCGCCCGTTTTCAAACCGACACAGTTGCCGTGAAATTTGTTGTTGCAGTCGCAACAGGTGACTGCATCGTTGCTCGATCTCACAGATTTACTGCACGTGTGGCAAGACATTACACTAAACTTGGATATTTAACTGAATGATTCAGTTAATGATATCATATATTCATGTATTTAAATTTTCATATGCTCATCTTTAGAAATATTATTGTTATGATGACGATTGTAAAAATTGTAATAATTGAATAATTATTGGTAGGCGTAACTGATTCTAGAGTGTAATATTCAATCATGTTAATATAGGTATATTGTTAACAGATACTAATAAAAGACATAGAATACATGTTGTTTATATACATTTATATATTCATGAATTCAAATCTCGATTAAACTATTGAAAAAATCTTACATTCATCGTTTTGTTATTAATCATTCTAAGCATTGACGTGCTTGATCGGAAGAGCGTATTTTGGCCTCTCAGGAGTTCCAAAGTCATGGATAGCGGCTGAATGATGTGCTACCATATGCTATCAATAGCCGGGATCAAAAAAACAAAATACAGAACGATTGAAAAATTCAGCAACTGCAAGCTAAATGATTGCAGTGAAAATGACAACCTTATAGTGTCTTTTGAGAACCTAAATTCTCAGACAACTATAATTAAGTTTGGAAATCATGCGAGACCCCGATGGTGGAGGGGTTAGTGAAATTTCTAGTACTATTCCAGTGGTGAGGAATCCGAAATAAAAATCATTTGACGATATTGCCTCTATATTAAATATTTAAATTCAAACAACACTTTACAATAAATACTTTCTTCAATTAAAGATTATCTTTGTCTTTAAGAGACCAAATTTAATTGTATTTACGTCTTTAAGAGACCAAAATCTAAGGGACACATTGAATTCTGGTGGGGAAAGATCAAGTACTCATCTTGTAGTTGTCGTCGCGATGTCCGGAGTCCCTGGCGGAGATGGATGAAGGGCGAAGATGATTAGTCGTCCTCCAGGAATGTTCAGGCGTCGCGGCGACAGATCCAAAAGGGAGTTAGTCTTGTTCTCTCCTCATCAGCGTTCAATGACGTACGATTCCATCCATGGTTGGAAGAAGTCGCCGGCCCTTTTACAATGGAAATTCTCAGCCCGATACAGAAAACTGATGACAAATTTACAACAGAATTAGAAACATAATAATATTACCAATATCTAATAGGATTGTATTCAATTGATGATCTAGGTAGATCATCAAATAAATACAATTCACCGCTTCCTATGAGGAAATAAATAATATTATTAACATACATAAATCGAACACTTTTAAATCACTTCAAAAATGATAAATTATATTCAATGACAATAATAAAAATACTCACCCAAAAGGGGTATTGAAGATCCGAAGTATAGAGGGAATCAATCGTCATCCTAATTCATCCCATTAGTATATTCTATGAGGGGGACTTTACCTCTAAATATTACTCTTAGCCTACATTTAAAGTAGCTTCAAAGATGTCCGATTTACTTGGACACTCAATTAAATTCTCAGGAAGCATTGCAGTCTGTGACTTCAACAAGGACGTTCTCAAGCTGTACCTGAGAGCAGGAAGTGTTGCAGTCTGTGACTTCAACAAGGACGTTCTCAAGCTGTACCTGAGAGCAGGAAGCGTCGCAGTCTGGGAACTTCGACAAGGACGTTCTCAAGCTGCACATGAGAGCAGGAAGTGTTGCAGTCTGTGACTTCAACAAGGACGTTCTCAAGCTGTACCTGAGAGCAGGAAGCGTCGCAGTCTGGGAACTTCGACAAGGACGTTCTCAAGCTGCACATGAGAGCAGGAAGCGTTGCAGTCTGTGACTTCAACAAGGACGTTCTCAAGCTGTACCTGAGAGCAAGAAGGACTCTAGAATAGGGAAAGTTGAGAGAGAGAAAGAGAAAGGATGCCGCAGTCTAGAAACTTCAGCGAGGAAGTCCTCAAGCTGTACCTGAGAGCTGGAAGGATTATAGAATAGGGAAAGATAAAAGAGAGAAAGAGAAAGGATGCCGCAGTCTGGGGAGTTCAACAAGGACGTTCTCAAGCTGCAACTGAAAGCAGGAAGCGTCATAGTCTGGGAACTTCAACAAGGACGTTCTCAAGCTGTACCTGAGAGCAGGAAGCGTTGCAGTCTGTGACATCAACAAGAAGGTTCTCAAGCTGTACCTGAGAGCAGGAAGCATTGCAGTCTGTGACTTCAACAAGGACATTCTCAAGCTGTACCTGAGAGCAGGAAGCGTCACAGTCTGGGAACTTCAACAAGGACGTTCTCAAGCTGTACCTGAGAGCTGGAAGGATTATAGAATAGGGAAAGATAAAAGAGAGAAAGAGAAAGGATGCCGCAGTCTGGGGAGTTCAACAAGGACGTTCTCAAGCTGCAACTGAAAGCAGGAAGCGTCGTAGTCTGGGAACTTCAACAAGGACGTTCTCAAGCTGTACCTGAGAGCAGGAAGCGTCACAGTCTGTGACTTCAACAAGGACGTTCTCAAGCTGTACCTGAGAGCAGGAAGCATTGCAGTCTGTGACTTCAACAAGGACATTCTCAAGCTGTACCTGAGAGCAGGAAGCGTCGCAGTCTGGGAACTTCGACAAGGACGTTCTCAAGCTGTACCTGAGAGCAGGAAGCGTTGCAGTCTGTGACTTCAACAAGGACGTTCTCAAGCTGTACCTGAGAGCAGGAAGTGTTGCAGTCTGTGACTTCAACAAGGACGTTCTCAAGCTGTACCTGAGAGCAAGAAGGATTATAGAATAGGGAAAGTTAAGAGAGAGAAAGAGAAAGGATGCTGCAGTCTAGAAACTTCGGCGAGGAAGTCCTCAAGCTGTAACTGAGAGCTAGAAGGATTATAGAATAGGGAAAGTTAAGAGAGAGAAAGAGAAAGGATGCTCAGTCTAGAAACTTCGGCAAGGACGTTCTCAAGCTGTACCTGAGAGCAAGAAGGATTATAGAATAGGGAAAGTTAAGAGAGAGAAAGAGAAAGGATGCTGCAGTCTAGAAACTTCGGCGAGGAAGTCCTCAAGCTGTAACTGAAAGCTAGAAGGATTATAGATTAGGGAAAGTTAAGAGAGAGGAAGAGAAAGGATGCTGCAGTCTAGAAACTTCGGCGAGGAAGTCCTCAAGCTGTACCTGAGAGCTAGAAGGATTATAGAATAGGAAAAGTTAAGAGAGAGAAAGAGAAAGGATGCACAGTCTAGGAACTTCGGCGAGGAAGTCCTCAAGCTGTACCTGAGAGCTAGAAGGATTATAGAATAGGGAAAGTTAAGAGAGAGAAAGAGAAAGGATGTCGCAGTCTAGAAAATTTGACAAGGACGAGCTCAAGCTGCACCTGAGTTCTCTAGGAAAAGGATTGGGCTTTTCCTACTTGGAATTACAGCAAGTCTGAATTTGCTAAATAAGCTAAAATACAGGGCCACCTAATGATATGAAAACCAAATAAGGAAAATACATCCCTTAAAATTGAGATCACCTTATTACAGAAGAGGAAATGCACACAAGTGACCAGTCCCAACATACAGTTACCTGAATTACTGCAGAACCAAATACGGAGAATAGCAAACAAATTCCCGCACTAAACTTGAACATCGTGAAGTGACAGAGTCGAGTCTTAAGAATTAAGCTCTCAAAAATAATCTGCTATAAGAGCCTAGCTGAATTTCCTACTCAACTGTTTGTAGCACAAACTTGAGATCCCTTACAGGTTTCAAACCAAGGATAACACGTTCACCCCCAGTGATACGAATTTAGGAAAAATAGCTGTCAAGAAAGAAAAACCCACAAGGGAGTTCTAACTCCGAGTTGTCGGGCACTCGTCCTACAATATTCTATGTTACCACAAAATAGAATAATAATTAGTATCATGAACGTCGTAAGGAGAGGAGATTCGCGACCCGATCTCACACTCAACCACCGAACAACTGCCTCTTGAAGGTTGCTGAGAGTTAGGAGGCTGGGGGAAAAGAGATCACCGACCAATGGGAGTCTGAAAAGACGATCACATCACTGGTCATGTGACAGGGTTTGACTCAGCTACTCCTGATGTTAAGGGTGCAGCTAATGATGACAATGATACTAATTACTACACTAAATTAGGCCGGTAAACAATCTTTCTATTCCAGAAATTTCATGAAGAACGATACCGCCCCGACTCGGTAGCCGCTTATCGTTTTGATGATATGGGTGCTGCTAATGTAATACAAGATACAAGAACACTCAGAGTGGCAAACAAGATCTGGAAATTACTGGTTATGATGAATCTGTTGCTGATGATTTATAGGGGTCGATGGTGATGGTGATGATGCATATACACAACTACAAATCTAACAAAATATATCCGGCAGTCGATCCTATTCCTAATCTAAAATAGAATAATTTCGCTAATTTTACACTGGACGACGGCTCTCCATCCGTCACAAAAATTTACTTTGTGACACCCCACTTCTTCTAAGGAGGGGGGGGGGATTGGCATTGAACGTACAAGGCGACGTCGGGAATACTGGCTACAACCACACCACATCCAAATCGACCCTTGAAGTTCAACCAACAGAGAAAGGAAAGTCAAGTCCAGGGGAATAATACGTCATATCCGGGAGAAGAATAAATTGGGAAATAGAGAGTCGACGTCAATGGTATCTTACTCTAAAGAAATGGACATGAGTTTTAAGATTATGGTGAGGACTATATAGAGCTATAAAACTGAAATTCCTATGTATCTGGGAGCAGCAGCTGTAATAAAGAAAAATATTTAAAAGGAAATTTCGATGACTGTACTGAAGAAAGAAAAGGAGTAAAGAAAGGAAAATAACAACAATAATCCTCTTCCCAAAAAAAAACTAACCTCCTAATCGATACCTCATTGAAAACAATATGAGATCAATGTCGCACTCTCATTCACTTCCACTTGCCGTCGGGACCAAGCACTTTAAACCTAGGATGGCCGGCCCGTCGCTTATGAGCAACTGGCTTATTGTAAGGTTTGTACAAAATGCAGGATCTGTCGAAAATCGGGGGATTCAGGTTCCTGGAAGTAGATGGCGTCGCTGCCAAAAAAGCAGACGCGGGCACAGATGACTCCACATTCATTGCGGTAACCTCTGCAGCTGCTCCAGTGATCGATGATGCTGATTCCATGTCCTCTGCCAGAATCATTCTATGGTTAGTCAACACTTCATGTATCAGCTGAAACGGTACAGGGGGAATAGCCTCGGGAACACAGGCTGCAGGTAGGGAGGAAGAAGAGAAGGGATGTGATGCGGGCGGGGAAGAAGTGGTTGATGATGAAGAGGATGACGATGTGGAGGAAGTACACTGCCGGTGACCGTCCACCCGAACAAGCTCATTGACTTCTGATGTTGTTGCATCGTCTCCTGGATCAGCTAGTAGCTTGTCCTCGTTCTCGGTTGGGACAGGGGATACTGCTTCTGGATACGGGAATGACAGGGAAGAATCTGATGAACCGACAGGTGTACATACATTGACCACAGAGCAAAAGG
The DNA here is from genome assembly GCF_014356525.2 of Nilaparvata lugens. Taxonomy (NCBI): domain Eukaryota; kingdom Metazoa; phylum Arthropoda; class Insecta; order Hemiptera; family Delphacidae; genus Nilaparvata; species Nilaparvata lugens. The sequence goes on along the minus strand of NC_052505.1, from coordinate 48,712,875 downwards.
AGGAAAATTCTGAAATATCGAATTCTGGAATACTCCGACCAATCTCCGACACTACTTCAAGCAATGGTGTCGACAGTGCATACAGTAAGTTATACAAATGTCTATTCAAATGGAAAATAATATATAACACAGCATCGGAATAAGAGAGTGAATCACAATAAAACGGATGGAATCAATAGTGAAATGCTGGAGCTGAAACCAAATTTTTCAACATAGAGTGATCATGTATGAGCCACAATATACAAGCCCTAAGCATCGTATCAGCTATCCGACAAGGGTCGAAGAGTAACACGGATGAGTCAGACCAGTTCACAAGAGCAACCACCACCCCACCCATAATTTCAATAGGAATCGCCTACTGCGCTTCAGTAGATATACGGCACAAAGCACCGCGCCGCTCCCTCACTGACATGTTCCAATGTCGCACCTTCAAACTATGGAACAACACACCATCCTCCCTATTTTTCACATTATGGGAACGCACTTCAGTGATGGATAAAAACCGATCAAGTAGACCAAGATGAGGCGTCATACTGCTATGAGAATCAAAGCACTACTGAAGCAATAGAAAGACAACTAGATGGGCTTATACAAAAATATTCGGGTAACGACAGTGTAGAAAGATAAGATTATCATTATCAGGAATGCGATAGAAGCGACCCTACAATAAACAGATAACAAAAATATCCTGAAAGAAAAGGTTCAAACGTCTTATGCAATGCAACAATGAGAGAAGGAGCAAGAAACCAGTGAATCAACCCTGTCACGGCATCTAACGGGAAACGTAATAACTAGTTGAATAAAGTGCTTCCCCCACACCTTGTGCCGTCTAAGGCTAGTATAGGCAACCCGCACTTCACTCCACCTACGCAATTTGCGTTCGCCTGCTCTTCTGAGCTAGATTCTTCCTCCTCTTCCTCTACACATGGGGGCAACAACTTAATGTCTTTCACATGAACGGTCACTCATTTATTCTCTGCTACTTTAACCTTCACTACTGTAGGACTCAATATCTCAACTACCTCCCAGGGGCCTGAGAACGTTGGGGCGAGTTTCGCGGCAAACTGGTCAACTCCCGAAGATAAATAATGTTCTATCTTATATATCAACTGACCTGGGGATAACTTAACATCTCGCCTCCGAAGATTATAATAACGGCTAGTATCCCTATATGCTTTATCCAAATTATCCACCACAATTTTCCAAATACAAATCTTTTTAGGAGAGAACCACTCGGATTGGGACCGATGTTCAAGAGAATTTTGTTTTGCGATGAATACAACTATTCATCAAGGCACCCAATATACTCCAGCTTATCTCAACTTCGGTAGAGAATTGAGAGCTCCAGGTGAGTCCGCATTCAAGTCTCAAGACAATCCACGTACGCAGGGTTTTGAAAGTAGTGAGGCCATGCTACAGAAAAATATTAAGGTATTAATTCAAACCAGGAAAATTGTGGTGGATAATTTGGATAAAGCATATAGGGATACTAGCCGTTATTATAATCTTCGGAGGCGAGATGTTAAGTTATCCCCAGGTCAGTTGATATATAAGATAGAACATTATTTATTTTCGGGAGTTGACCAGTTTGCCGCGAAACTCGCCCCAAAGTTCTCAGGCCCCTGGGAGGTAGTTGAGATATTGAGTCCTACAGTAGTGAAGGTTAAAGTAGCAGAGAATAAATTAGTGACCGTTCATGTGAAAGACATTAAGTTGTTGCCCCCATGTGTAGAGGAAGAGGAGGAAGAATCTAGCTCAGAAGAGCAGGCGAACGCAAATTGCGTAGGTGGAGTGAAGTGCGGGTTGCCTATACTAGCCTTAAACGGCACAAGGTGTGGGGGAAGCACTTTATTCAACTAGTTATTACGTTTCCCGTTAGATGCCGTGACAGGGTTAATTCACTGGTTTCTTGCTCCTTCTCTCATGTTGCATTGCATAAGACGTTTGAACCTTTTCTTTCAGGATATTTTTGTTATCTGTTTATTGTAGGGTCGCTTCTATCGCATTCCTGATAATGATAATCTTATCTTTCTACACTGTCGTTACACGAATATTTTTGTATAAGCCCATCTAGTTGTCTTTCTATTGCTTCAGTAGTGCTTTGATTCTCATAGCAGTATGGCGCCTCATCTTGGTCTACTTGATCGGTTTTTATCCATCACTGAAGTGCATTCCCATAATGTGAAAAATAGGGAGGATGGTGTGTTGTTCCGTAGTTTGAAGGTGCGACATTGGAACATGTCAGTGAGGGAGCGGCGCGGTGCTTTGTGCCGTATATCTACTGAAGCGCAGTGGGCGATTCCTATTGAAATTATGGGTGGGGTGGTGGTTGCTCTTGTGATCTGGTCTGACTCATCCGTGTTACTCTTCGACCCTTGTCGGATAGCTGATACGATGCTTAGGGCTTGTTTATTGTGGCTCATACATGATCACTCTATGTTGAAAAATTTGGTTTCAGCTCCAGCATTTCACTATTGATTCCATCCGTTTTATTGTGATTCACTCTCTTATTCTGATGCTGTGTTATATATTATTTTCCATTTGAATAGACATTTGTATAACTTACTGTATGCACTGTCGACACCATTGCTTGAAGTAGTGTCGGAGATTGGTCGGAGTATTCCAGAATTCGATATTTCAGAATTTTCCTCCTTTTGTTCTGCGGTCAATGTATGTACACCTGTCGGTTCATCAGATTCTTCCCTGTCATTCCCGTATCCAGAAGCAGTATCCCCTGTCCCAACCGAGAACGAGGACAAGCTACTAGCTGATCCAGGAGACGATGCAACAACATCAGAAGTCAATGAGCTTGTTCGGGTGGACGGTCACTGGCAGTGTACTTCCTCCACATCATCATCCTCTTCATCATCAACCACTTCTTCCCCGCCCGCATCACATCCCTTCTCTTCTTCCTCCCTACCTGCAGCCTGTGTTCCCGAGGCTATTCCCCCTGTACCGTTTCAGCTGATACATGAAGTGTTGACTAACCATAGAATGATTCTGGCAGAGGACATGGAATCAGCATCATCGATCACTGGAGCAGCTGCGGAGGTTACCGCGATGAATGTAGAGTCATCTGCGCCCGCGTCTGCTTTTTCGGCAGCGATGCCATCTACTTCCAGGAACCTAAATCCCCCGATTTTCGACAGATCCTGCATTTTGTACAAACCTTACAATAAGCCAGTTGCTCATAAGCGACGGGGCCGGCCATCCTAGGTTTAAAGTGCTTGGTCCCGACGGCAAGTGGAAGTGAATGAGAGTGCGACATTGATCTCATATTGTTTTCAATGAGGTATTGATTAGGAGATTAGTTTTTTTTTGGGAAGAGGATTATTGTTGTTATTTTCCTTTCTTTACTCCTTTTTTTTTATTCAGTACAGTCATCGAAATTTCCTTTTAAATATTTTTCTTTATTACAGCTGCTGCTCCCAGATACATAGGAATTTCAGTTTCATAGCTCTATATAGTCCTCATCATAAAGATTATGAGTTTTAAGATAAAACTCATGTCCATTTCTTGAGAGTAAGATACCGTTGACGTCGACTCTCCATTTCCCAATTTATTCTTCTCCCGGATATGACATATTATTCCCCTGGACTTGACTTTCCTTTCTTTGTTGGTTGAACTTCAAGGCTCGATTCGGATGTGGTGTGGTTGTAGCCGGTATTCCCGACGTCGCCTTGTACGTTCAATGCCAATCCCCCCCTCCTTAGAAGAAGTGGGGTGTCACAAAGTAAATTTTTGTGACGGATGGAGAGCCGTCGTCCAGCGTAAAATTAGCGAAATTATTCTATTTTAGATTAGGAATAGGATCGACTGCCGGATATATTTTGTTAGATTTGTAGTTGTGTATATGCATCATCACCATCACCATCGACCCCTATAAATCATCAGCAACAGATTCATCATAACCAGTATAATTGGTGAGTGATCTGATATCAAGTCACAGCTGTCTCCAATTTTGATGTAGTTTGTGGAGAAGTCCTTGATGATGAAGAAGTCTATGAGATCTGGAATTTTTCCTTTGTCCGTTGGCCAGTATGTTGGGTTTCCAGTTGATATTGCTTCACATTTGAATTGCTGGATTGCACTAAACAGTTCTCGACCCTTTTTAGTGGTTATCCTGGAGCCCCAATGGGTATTTTTAGCATTGAAGTCTCCTCCTACGATGAACCTTCTCCCAAGATGTTTGAAGAATTCTAAGTAGTCTTGATGTTTTAGTGCATGTCTTGGAGGGCTATATATTGCTGCTAATGACACTCTGCATCCTTTGAGCTCCAGTGATATAACAGAAGCTTGAATTTCATATGTTTGGTATTCCTTTTCTTCAGTGTGTTGTATTGTTTCTCTCACAATTACTGCACTACCTCCCCTTGCTGAATTATTTGGATGTGTAATATGGTATGTTCTATAGCCTCTGATTTTGGGATGAGATTGGTTTGTCATGTGTGTTTCTGAAATAAGGCAGATGTCTATTTTTTCTTTATAGAGAACTAATATAAGTTCTTGATTTTTCTGGAGGATGCCATTGGCATTCCATGTCATGATTTTCAGTGTGTGGTTCATTGCTTCCTTCTGCTCCCAGTCGGGTTGGTGCTGCTTTCCAGTTTCTGTAACCTTTTTTCAAAGGAGGATAATAGTGCTTCTTGCTTCTCCAGCTTGGTTAGTATCAGCTGTAAAGTTTGTAGCACTCCGTCCTTATTACAAGTGACGTCACGATTGCGTCCCCCTACCACTTTTAATCTACCTGTGAGTGTTTATAATCTTCTGCCTACTAACATTGGTGGAAAGCATGTAGTGAAAACAACATAAAATATTATTGCAGTTATAGAATTCTACTGATTGTTGTAATTACTTAACAAATATCAATACTCAAGAAATTTTGTCTCATGACGTGATTAAATCTTAGTTGAGTCTTGTTGTAACAAGTAATCATCGAAAATACGATACAACAGCTACCATTTTTTCTATGATGTTATTGAATGTAAAGTGTGCCGTGCTATGAATTTAGAAAGTTAATTTGGAATTTAGAATTTAGAAGCACACACAATATAACTTAATAAAAGGGATACTTGATAAACATACCTAGTGCTAGAGAACGGGAATCCAGAAATGACAAGAGAGACAACGAAATAGAAAGAAGATATCAACTATATTGTCACCTCTTACAGTTAAATTCAACAATTAGTAAAACAAAAAAGTTACATCATGAAAACCGGAAATAAAATTACTAAATTTAGAAAGTTATCTCTGATATAGATAATTAGGTAATAACCTACTCTGTATGCTCTACATTGAAAACGTTTTAGATTGAATCATAAGGAGCTTAAAGGACTCTAATTTCAAAAGAAGAATTGAAAATTATCATAGATATGTCTTAGAAGTTAATCATAAATAACATAAATATTTTAAGAAAAGATCAACATAAAATTCTTAGAACATTAAATTTAGAACACACTTGGAAACTTTTAAAACACTATCAAAATGCTATCAAATGTTAATCATACCCATTCTTTATCATTATAATCACTATGAAAGCAGCAAAGACAAATATTCCTAAAAAATCGCATCACGGAATTCTACCTTGGAAAAACTATTCAAAAATATATGTCATCAAAACAAATTTAGAAAGGCTAGGGTCCTTGAAACTTCATTTGATCCTTGACAACTTTAAGACCAAAATTATTTTAAAACATTAATCTATCAATAAGGGACCTTTAAACATTTCATATACTAATTCAACTTTAGTAGCTTAGTAGATTAAAATATAAATTTAAAGAAAACTGAAATTCCCAGCTGGATCCTTACAGAGAAAATATGGCCTCACATTTCAATGTAAAGATACAACCGAAAATCTATTACTCAATCCAAAATTAATAAAATTAGTAATCTATCCATTCCCAATAATATCTCAAAATTACGATTCATCAAAAGTCTAATGCCGCACGTTTTACACCCCTCCCTTTTTGAAAGTCTATAATTATTGAAACCCATTCTGTCACATCCGGAGTTCCTGGGACGTTCGTTTAATTTGGAAAAAAGTTGTTACCTTATAGCTGTTTCTTCAAATTGAATCTAGGCTCGGTGATCGAGCTCTACACGTCCAGATGGACAGGAGACAGCATACCCCAAGCTTCTAGGACGGCCATCGATTCAGAGGCGTCTCAGCGGCTTAAAGACACATGTTCATGAACCCGTAAATTGATGGATTCGTACGTTGATCCCATACTTTGATGTTCCCGTACTTACACCGCTGTTAGGATAAAAAAAAATAAACTAGGATAATACAAATTAACTTAACTTCAGTTATATAATAAAATCAACCTACTTTAGGTTATATAAAACTCAAATCAATACTTATTACTTTAAAACATGAATAGACATTACCTACTTCAATCTCTTGATTTAATAGAATAGAATTTATTTGTAATCAGGGTTATGCCCTATACACAAAGCGATGAGTACATAGTATTCCATAATAGGCCTACATAGTTCACAAGTTGATTGAATTACTTTCCATAACAAGGTCTTTCGAGTATTGTTGTTAGTTTAGTCAGTTCTCTTACATAAATTACATATATGGTGTAATTTAAAAGAATAAATTACATGTTAGGTGTTTCCTAAATAATCAAGAAAGCTTTTCATTAGAATCAAAGAGACAAATAAAATCTATAACAAAAATACTGATAGAACTCATAATAATATACTATAATCATCAGTCAATTAGGATTTAAACAACAGTAATTGAAATAATTTAGGTTAATAGCTTCCTCTTCAGAAATAATACAAGCCAAAAATATCTTAATTCCGTCTAATAGGTACTCTTTATTTCTACAAAACATATACTATTCATTTTCTTACAACATTTATCAGTTTGAATATAAAAATACCATCTCCCATTCTAATCAAAAGGACTATTCTCAATTATTACACTTTAATTGCGGTACATTACAATAACCACTTCGATAGAAGCTTCCATCAATAATAATTTCCTTAATTTTATTATAAATATTTGATGTACCTTTAGTAGCGGTTATAGGAGGAAAATCTCCATTGTGAGGTGACAATTTGATACTCTCTCTCTTATTAATTAAAGCAACTACTGAGGCAGAAAAAACTAAAAATGCTACTGGAACAAAAGGTTCCAGAGCCAAATACTAAAAAGGGCTAAAGCTGGCATGAGAGCCATGATTAACACAAAGTTCTGATCAGACTACATTTAGTACTGCTTATGACAGAGGACAGACGCTGAGTGAATCCACTTCGCTTTTCTTGTCTTGCCGTGGACAGCTGTGTGATCGTCCATACTAGATAGACCTAACCAGATTTGCAGTTACTATTTTCTAGAAAAATTTCCACCAATAGAAAGGAACGTTACAACTACATTTTAAGATACCTTCTCCCACCAAGTGACAGCTATAAATTCCTTGCCATATAAGGTCATGAACCAGACTGATCCTCTAGGAAAATCGTTGATCTTCTCAGTACCACAACTTCTATGCAAACACTTACAGAGTCGACACTACACAATGCAGAAAAGCAAGGGTCATGAACTAAGCTGATAATCCAGGAAAATTGTTGTTATTCTTAGGATCATAGCTTCTACGCACACACTTACAGAGTCAACACAACACAATGCAGAAAAGCAAAACAGCAAAATCCATTTTCACAACAGGCTAACTTCTCAGGCTAATTCGCATAATTCTCATCACTCACTATTGGAACAATGAATTGTTACAATACTCCCCCTTCTTGAGTGTGGAACACCGGGTTAAGTCGTAAAAAAAATTTGGCAGAAAACAACATTACAGTACTCTTGGTAACACCCTGTATAAGACCAATGATGACAAAAAGGAATTATTCACCTCAAAATTTCAAATAAAATACTAATAATGAATCTCAGATTACTCAGACTCGAACTACAATCATGTGAAAGCAACAAAACTTTAAATGAATTTCAAAGAACTAGCCATAAACATCAGGAGGAACAAGCAAAATAACCAAGTTCACAATTTTCAACTAACCAAGTGGACTAGCAACAAATTTCGATCTCACAAAAGACAAATCACCATGAAGGTAATCAACTAATTTGGAATAATCAAGATATCTAAGATAACAAGGTGGAATAATTGTGAAATTTTGCAATAGAAGACACCCAAAAAAATGTATAAAGTCAACTACAAATTATTGTGTAAAACCGGCTGCCAGACTCCATATCTAGACGGGCCCTGTCTCATATGAAGCTAAACAACCAGTAATAGACATCAATAAACAGTGACAAAATAAAATCAAGATTAATATTCAGACAGTTACTTTCTTAAAACCGCAGTGAAGAAATCCATTATGTACACCTTTCACTGGTCCCTCACAACTGGCAAGATAATTTTACGAAATCCCTTCCAGACAAAGATAAAATGACCAAAATATTCAAAGAGACTCTCCAATCAATACTCTGCTGTTAAGTTCATAACCAGATTATCCCAATATTCTAATCTCAACAGAAACTCAAAATAGAAACAACAAATCAAAAAAAATTATCAAATTATCACAATCATATGACCAGACCATCATAACTCGACTAGTTGTTAGAATCGAGCAACTGACATTTGACGTTACCATAGAAACTGCAAACAGACACCTCCTGTCAAAGAATCATGACCTATGCCACTACATTTCAATGTCATGGAGCAATTAACTACACAGAGTTAACTCACACATGCAATGATGTTAGCAGCTTATGTATCACAACCTTGATACCCGTATCAACTTTGCAACAAAACTCATATCACCCATTTATACTACTCTCTCCACTCGTATCTCGTTCTTTGCACTTTTGTACAACAAAAATAACGTCGGTTATAGCTAACGATAAAGGACATCGCGAATTGTCCCACAATTACCTAGCAACCCCCACGCTACAATTCTGAATTTTCCCTTTTGGAAAAGACTAAGATCTTCACTGTTCCACAAACAGAGATACAACTATTCCGTACATCATTACCACTTAATATCCGTTACTCATTACTCACTTGGGACAGCAACATTTGAGGACAATATACATCCACCAGTATACCTACAATTTGTGCTTCCTATCCCCTTGGTACAACCACAGTACACAGTATCACAACTAATGGACCTTGGCAACTCAAAAAAATAACTTACTACAATATTCTCTCAACACATCAAATTACTACTTACTATCTTCTCCTTGTATACTCAATTGAACTCATTTCTCCAGCACATGAAGAAATATGACAGTGCAAATGCCTAGGCCAATGATCATGATAACAGACACTGAACCATATCATAAAGAAAATTTTCCACTATCGACTAGTATATAACTGAACTAAGCTCCACCAAAAATATTTGAACAAAATTTTATACTGCCTACCACACTCAATGAAGAACCTTCAGAAACTCAAACCTTTATTTTAAGAATTCCGGTGACAAAACAAGCTAAGCAAACAAGATAAGCATTCTCCCAAGATTAATGGAAATAGTTCCCATATTCTACAGTACTGAAACCTGTTCCATTTCCCGTTACATATTCCTTTTTTTTATCATCACAAAGTCGTGAAAAATTAAGTACAACGCAGAAAAGCAAGGGTCATGAACTAAGCTGATACTCCAGGAAAATTGTTGTTATTCTTAGGATCATAGCTTCTACGCACACACTTACAGAGTCAACACAACACAACGCAGAAAAGCAAAACAGCAAAATCCATTTTCACAACAGGCTAACTTCTCAGGCTAATTCGCATAATTCTCATCACTCACTATTGGAACAATGAATTGTTACAAAAGGATTCTGTCAGCTAGAAAATAACATTGATTCAATTCATCACAATCCTTCCGTATGTTCTAATAGTTTCTATTCCCAACCAACAAGCCGAGGTTTGGGGATTTGTGTTTGTAAATGTATACAGAAACTGTTTATCATGTTGTGGTCTTTTTGAATGTGAATGTTGACTAATCATCTGCAAACTCCGATTGTCGCAATGCGTAGCCTCAAGTCATGATAGATAGGCTTCATTGCAATGAATCCATAGGATCGCGTCAAAACTATGATTGTAGGAGTTTGATGATGGTGGAGTTGTCTAACTGTTCTTACAGACTGCTATTCATTCGATTGATATTGATCTGGATTTCCTTTCGAAGTTTTGGGTAGTAGAGTGAGAGAAAACGAATGAACCAAGTCTTCAATTGGCGATTTTCCTTAATCTATTGTCCATAATTATTGATTTTTTTGGAATTGTTACCAATTTTCATGGTAAAAGCCACTAAAGTGAGTAGCTTCATTTTTTGTCTTCAATGAAAAGTGGAGAGAAGAGTTTGACACATTTTAACAATCTTACTGCTGACGTGATAAAATAAGACGATGAATTCCTGGAAAATGCGCTGCCATCGCCGCTTATCGCCTGGTAACTCAGACATACCGGCGCCGGCGAGCCACCGGTAAGAATTATTAACAAGTAAGTAATCCTCATCCACTCAGATGGTAATGAACAAAGAAGAGTGAGTTGGTTTTAAAATCGAATACCTGTGAATATTATGAAAACAAATTTGTTGCCAAATTTCTCTTCCACTGTTATCAGTAAAACAGTAAAACTACGTTCAATATGCATCAACTACTATACTCCAGAGGGTACTTAGAGAATCATTATCTCTATTCTTACTAATAATTATTACATCTCTTACCAAAATTATTTCCATAATTAATAATTTTCGAAATGCTGAATTTGAAATAAATTGGATGATTAACATACGTTATAGATATGGATGTAATCTATAGGTAAATATAGTAATCTCTTCTATATTGGGTGTACATAATGATATCTCCTACTGTTGCCACAGCTCGAACAATAGAAGCTAATGTGTGAAGAATTATTGATAGAACGGAGGAGTGGGTAGTCTGTTCATATGCTTATATAGGGGCTGTGTTTCATTTAATGTTATCTTAGACATTCATCACTAAAATATTACAGTTCTCAATTTACTACTTTTATCGTTATTGCAACTCCCAATAGTTAATTATACTTCTAATATTATATAATATTTTTCACACTTCACCATTCAATCATATTTAAAACCAATCTAAAATAATCTAGCACTTTCTCCATCGTCTCCTCTACTTCTTATTTTCTTTCTAATTTCTCTTCTTGATCTTATATTTATAATGATTACTTGAATATTGTTGTTTGCGATGATAATTATTATTCTTTTCTATTCTTCTTCTTCTTCTTCTTCTTCTTCTTCTTCTTCTTCTTCTTCTTCTTCTTCTTCTTCTTCTTCTTCTTCTTCTCTCTTCTTCTTCTTCTTCTTATTCTTCTTCTTCTTCTTCTCTTCTTCTTCTTCTTCTTCTTCTTCTTCGTCTTCTTCTTCTTCTTCTTCTTCTTTTCTTCTTCTTCTTCTTCTTCTTTTCTTCTTCTTCTTCTTCTTCTTCTCTTCTTCTTCTTCTTCTTCTTCTTCTTCTTCTTTCTTCTTCTTCTTCTTCTTCTTCTTCTTCTTCTTCTCTTCTTCTTCTTCTTCTTCTTCTTCTTCTTCTTCTTCTTCTTCTTTCTTCTTCTTCTTCTTCTCTCCTTGATTAATAAGATCACAATACGATGATCTATTTCTTATTCTATAGTTCAGTTTCATAAGTTCTTCTCAATTTGTGCACATTCCTTCTTTCTCTTCTTTTCTTCCCTATTATTATCATTATTTTCCCTGTGATTTTTTCACTAGCTATCCAGCATGTTCAAATGTTTATTTCTCTTTCTATTTCTATTTATCTTTCTACCTTTTCTCTTTCTATCTGATTACCTTCTACTAATATCCATATATTATATTATAATATCCATATATTTATCCATATAATATTCGATTCTTTCCCACATTAAATCATACTATTCCTCTTCAATTTTATGCGAATATTATTCATTATCAGTTGTATTATGTATCTTTTCTCTATTGATAACTTTCTTCAAAGATTTTTCGTTTTTCTGCTGGTTTTTCCTCCTCTTTTTCAGTTTTTACTGGATCCCATTTCGCTCTATCTCCACCATGAACACGATCTTCCACCACTGGATTCCATCTCTCTCTGTCTCCACTTGGACTCGATCTTCCACTACTGGATTCCTTCTCGCTTACCTCCACTTGGACCCGATTCTTCCACTACTGGATACCTACTCGCTCTATCACCACTTGGACCAGATCTCCCACTACCAGTTCTTCCTCAATCTTCATCTTATTCACCATTAGGATTATTCATCACCGGAACTCCATACATCCACATCTTATTGTGATTAGTGAATTTTTTTTTTGAACTAGTGCTTTAAATAGTGAAGGGAGCCGAACTGTCAAGGCATGCTGAATGCACTCGAATCAAGAGACTTTTTCATTTAGGTTGAGTTTTATCAGTTTCATCCCCATTTTCCCCGTCATGTGTCGTTCTGAGGTCGGTTCACGATTGGTCTGCTGCTTCCATGATGCCTCTCACTGACACGTCAGCTCGCTCGCCCTCAAGTAGGTATGATTATTTCAATAATAGTAATAATGACGCAGGTATGTTTCTAGCAAATAAGCTCCACTCTTTCAAAGAACTTTTCAAGGCTGCTCACCTTAACGTACAATCCCTCAGTTGCCACATTGATGAACTCAGAGCAATCTTCCGTTTTCAGGACTTCAATATAATCGGAATTTCTGAATCATTTTTGAAGCCTAGTATTTCATCAAATTTTGTTGCATTGCCTGGATATAATCTTTTCCGGAATGATAGATTAAATAAAGCTTGTGGGGGTGTAGCAATTTATGTGAAAGATGGTATCAAAACAAAAGTTTTAATCACATTGTCACGTTATTCTTTATATTTAAATAACGATTAGCCTCCTGCTTGGCATCAGTCGGTAAAGCATGAGATTTGATATAATTAGGTCGTGGTTTTCTAATAGTATTCAGTCTTAAAAAATCTTGATAGGCCTAGATATGGGCTTCTCCTATAACTCTTGTAATTCAATAAATAATAAATATATATAAAAATGATACTTATACTATAGTGTTGAGGAATAAAAAATAAATTGCACACCATGAAAGTTTCATACATATATTACACAAATAATGCAAAGATCAATCGAGGCAAAAAATATATATAGAGCGATAAAAAATATAATATAAAAAATAGAACAATAATTTTATATCAGCAAAATATCACAGGCTAAACTTTATATTCTAGATTTATGGCACGAATCATTACCATGTGCCTTTATCTTAAAATCATATGCATTCTTTGCATGTAGCTGCGACATGCACTTGCTAATACTTGTCGACTTGGATAATTCAATCAAAAATATGTGCTCTAAGATCAGCTTGATAAATTAGCCACTATAATCCAAATATATATATATATTAAAATCTCTAGTATTTAGTAGATTTATTTGTATCGAATATATATTTTATCTCAGGGTGCAAGATTCGGCACCTGACGGAATAGGTAGAGCCATTCATCTAGTGAATTAGAACTATGATAAATTATCGCAAATTGTATTGCAAAAAATTAAATATTATATGCATATGTTTTAATAGCCTAGATTTCGTACTTCTTTGATTAATAGAAATTTCTAAAAAATTGATCTATATATTTTTCTTTCAATAAATACCTTTAATACTAATTTTACTTGCGCAAGTATTACTCTTATTAATTTCTCAATTTATAATAACCCTTTCGGCGAGCTAGCTTTGATCATCAGATTAATTCGAAGCACTAGGGCGCCCATCACTAAATTCAAATTTTAATCACTCACGTGTCGAAAATCTTCTTGTAAGCCGCCGATGTCGATCCAACTCCATGTGGTCCGGGAATATGGTAGCCGGAATCGTCTCCTCCACGGGGTTATAAATTTAATTAAAATGAAAAATGACTTCTGCTTCACAATAGCATCACGAAGTCTTTTAAGAAATTTAATAATTACTTTAACTTTAATTTTTACAAAATCATTAGTAAGGTACTCGCTCTAAAATATTTGGGGTCCTCTTATGGTGGCATTTGGCTGGCGAGTGCTGGTTCTTCCTTTTCAAGTTTTACAGATCCTCTTTCCGACTTTCAAATTAGCATAAAATTTAAATATCCCAATCCTCCGCCATTAAATTCAAATAGATCTTACAAAAAATGCCAAAATATTGCTTAGATTATATGATTAATAATTTCTTTGCATTCGAGCCATATTGATAACATAGATTACACAAATTTTTACACAAAATCTAGTACATTTATATAAATATATATAAATATTTTTGAATTGGCCTACAGTTGCCGCCTATTAACTGCCGTTTTACTATTGGTGCATGCAAATTTTATTCGTATTCATGCGCCTGGTAACTCTTATTTCCTGAATACATTAAATTATTTTTATTTGGTTTTTTATTTATGCTCTTTGCATGCTAGTTAATATTCTATACATTAATATTAATTCCATGCTACCTAATAATTAGCCACGTGGACAGGTGTTTTTTCACATTGCACACCATCCGATTGCCATAAAGCTCTGCCAAGGGGTTTTGGTCAGATTCTACGTTCTTCGGTTGATCGATCTCTAGGTCACCGATCCGTGAATACATCTACATAACCTCAATCTTCAAATATTTTATAAATAATCTATTATGAGCAATAAACTTCCTTCAAATCCTTTTTAGGTTCTTGTACCATTTAGCCAGAACAAGCTGATGCTATCTAATCTTGGTTATTATCTGCTTGGCGATATTAGCCAATTACTTATTTTTAGACCTATTACTATTTCTGTTAGGGCTTTTTATCTACCCAGATTTAATATGTTACACGCGCCCCTGGGTTTGAATTCAAAATATTTGAGAATCACAATGTTTTTAATGAAAACCCACCCTTCAATACATCGATATACACTATACTTTATTTATAAATTATACTCTCATACTTCTATCACAGATCGCAGACATATTTGCTGCATCTCCTTTATACCTTTATCAAATACAATAACAAATTCTCCTCCTCAACACACATAAAATATCATAAATATAAACTTCTAAACGTACTCCTCCTGACAACACTTAACATATAGTAATTTTTAAATTCGCCGCTTGCAGGGCCGCCAACCTAACTACACACATTTCATAATTCTCACAAATGATTCCTTTTAGACAATAATTTTGATTCACAAAACTTCTGGGCTTATATCTTATAGTATTTCTTAGGTCTTAATATAAATAATTTTCTATACATCAGGTACAATACTTTCTTTTGCTAATGGTTCTTTGGTTTTGGTAGCTGGTATTCACTTTAACTCTTTTCCGGTAACAAACGTGGCATAATTAAAAGTAATAAATATAAAACATATAAATGAATATACCGACATTAATAAATATAATAAATAACAATAATAAATAACTTTTGGGTACAGTATTTTTTCATAATCATATGTTTGCAGGCATTACATATTTGATTCAGGTGGCCTTGCCCAGCTGGTCACTGGTTCTACATAATTTGCTGTCGAATTTCATAACTAACCTAACTGCTCAATTTTTTCTCTTAAAAAGGTAATTAACAAATTTTAATTTTACTATCCCCGCTTGTGTCCTTTTTTATCTGATGTATATAATTTAATTACATATTTAAAAATTATTCTTTTTCTTATTGCAGGCTTCTAACGGTTGGAAGGAATTAAAACATTGGATTGTTGCCACGAGGTCCTATACCAATATTAAATTTATTAAGGAAGGTTAGTAATCGGTTTGATAATAATGTTTTCCTTGATTTCTTATCATATTTATTTGAAATTCTGTGATATTTCATGTAGAAATTTCGTGGCTTTCCCGTATCTTTTGACTTTCTGCTTGTTATAGCTACAAGACCGGTTAGGTTATCTGCTGTTGATTGTTGAGGCTGTCCTAATTGATAATTTATCTTCATGAATTTAAAGCCCTTGTATCTGGTGTATCTTTTAAAACAATTCCTTGATCCTTTAATAATAATTTCTTTTAATTGATTCAAAGCCTTCCATTTATTTTCTTTCAAGACTATCCACTTAAATTCATTATTAGGCTTCATCATCATAATAAACAATTCAATAATATAACACTTCCAATCAACACTAATAAATTTTTTCAACAATAACATGGCCTTAATTATGACATCAATAGCATCACTTTTCAATATTATCACAGACATGGTAATCCACACAATACAATAAATCAAAACACTAATTAGCTCTTTAATAATATAATCTTTCCACATATAATGGCCCGGTACTTCCATTTTATTGACATTATTCCTTACTCCTTTCACTCTTATTAACCACTTTCCATTCTTCATTAGTCCATCTTCCATTTCCTTTTTGCCCATGCATGAATCCATATTTGCTTTGTTACCAGTTCCATTTTTGTTATATTTCTTTGGCCTATTATTCCGGTCACATCGCTGATCGGCTCTCTTGAAGCGTATGTGCCGCGGATGCACGCCGTCGGTGGTCTGTTCTCCAACCTGGTCCCGGTCCGGTATCCTCTTCGGGCGTTTGAACCGTGCATGCGGCCTCCATCGGCGAGCGCGGTCCCTCCGTTTCTTCCGCCTCCGGGCCTTATGATGCATGCTCCTCTCCCGAATGTCGTCCTCCTCGTCCTGATGTCGGCCGTCCGGTGTCCTCGGGCGCTTCCGTCTCCGGGCCTTGCGGTGGGCGCTCCTCCGGTCCTGCAGTCCGTCCTCCCTGGTGTCATCCTCTTGGTCCTCTATCCTGGGTTCCTTGGGGTGTCTTGGTGGGGTCGAATGATGCGCTGGTGCGGTGTTGGTCTCCTCCTGTCGACTGTTTGTGTTCTCCGGCGGTGATTGGTCTTCAGTGGGAAACAGGAAACTTAGTAGAGGCTGATGCTTGCGGTTGGCTTTAATTGCATGTTGGGCGGCGGTTTTTTGTGATAGGCTGTCTTGTATGGGCTCCTGTGTGTCTGGTGGTGGGTTATCTTGTGTTTCTTGTAACAAAGTCTCCGGTAAATCATTTCTGAATGTGGTGTATGACGTTGAAATATCTTGATTTTCTTGGTTTGTTTATTTGAGCTTGTGCTTGTTATATCGGGGTATCATATAGTCCTGGTTTATTAGCTGTAGTTTTCTGAATATCTGATGGCGGGTCGTGGGTGCTGGGTTCCGGGTTTTTTGTTGATTCAATCCTATTGCATGTGCTAATGTATAATTTGTACTTACTTGTTGAGGTGGCGGTTTATAATTTCTGTTGTAACTGTTTTGTGTGTGATTATTATGTGAGTTTAATCGATCACGGCCATAATAATACTTTCTTTCATAGGTTTGCTGTGGATAATGGTTTGTTTGACGATTCTGAAAACTTCTATTATTCCAGCTGTTATTTTGATTATGATTATAGCGGCGTTTAAATTGAGGGGTAGATCGTGAGCGATCATATGGTACTGATTCATAGGCTTGGCTGGTGTACTGATTAATTTTTGAATTAGGTTGATTCTGTGCATACATTTGATCTGACCGTGATTTGATATTGCCATCATAGATTGTATATTGTATAAATAATCTATCAGCTGTTTGCAACTAGTTATTGGCTGTGTAGCCAATGCTGTTCTGACTTGGAAAGGTAGCTTTTTTACGATTATATTTGCTAAAACTGAATCACACATTGGCTCATCTAATTGAGCATTTTTCAGTTTAAGGGTATTAACAAAATGATGGATGTGTCGTCTGTCCTAGAATTAAACTCACAAGCAATGATATTGCTAGTGCATCCATTTGTCTATTTTTACTCCAATATTGTTCCAGGAAAGCTGCACTGAACTCGTCTAACGTCCTGAATTCGTGATTATGGATCTGGAAGAATATCAGAGGTTCACCGCTTAACAAACTGGATAATCGAAGACGCCAAAAATTCCAAGAGGTGGGTGTTAATGATTGAACTAGTTTTATCTGATCTATAAATTCTTTAGGTTGGAGATAGCGGTCTGTATTGTCAAAACGGCCTAATTCATTGAAACTGTGTAGTGAATCAAACGTTGCTATGGGAATAGGCTCTATATTCTCGTGCGGAAATTGATGTATTTGACTTTCAAGTTGTACCAACTTCTCTTGGGCCTGTTTCCAATGACTAGAAGCTTCTGTTCATTATCTACTACTTCGGCATTTAATTCAGATGAAAATAATTGCTGTTCTCCAACGGCTGTCTCCAATGAATTAAGTTGTACTTTGTTTTGATTTATATCAGAATTTAGGTGAGCTATTTGTGTAGATTTACTATTCTGTTGTTTATTTATGGAAATAAGTTGACTATTGTTCCTGTTTGTAGCTATTTCATGAATTTGTGAAGTGTTTTGTGCTGGTAGGTTATCTATTCTTTCCGCAGTCTCCTTATCCATTCTTACCGATGTATCCTTCAGTGATTCCCGCATTTCCTTCATTTCCGCCTTTAAGTCTTCATTACTGTGGTCATTGTTTTTTCTAAACTATTAGAAAATGACTTGATCATCCCCTCTACTATAACCCTCCTTATTGCTTCTTGGGAGACATTTAACGGTTTATTACTGTTCACAGGATTCTTGGCGGTGATTGAAGATATCTGGGCGTTGGACTCCATCGCGCCCCCCTCAGCGTCGATCTCCGCTACTATCGCCGTCTGCAGTGTGTCTGCTACCTTACTTTGCGTGGACGAAAAGAGACTCATATTTTAAAAATGGATTAAGTGTCAAGTGTTTGTTAAAAAAGTGAAAGTTTTGGCCAACAAGGCATTAATAAGGACACAAATGAGGATAGGCCTATGGACATTACAAGCCAGGTAACCTATTTATTACTTAAGCTCTTATAATATAATAATACTATTCATTGATTTCTGACTAGCAGTTTAGGCCCATAAAATATAATAGCTCTCTCTATAAAATATATTTTCTACAATAATAATAATATAAAATTTTCTTTAAAACATATAATTTCTCTTTATTTAAAGCTATTGATTCCCCAAAAAGTAATACAAATTTCCCTTCGCCAGTTTTCCTCACAACTCGTATAAGTTATCTATAATTTTCAATATGGTTATTGACTTAATTTCAAATAATTATTCAATGAGCTTGGCTCTCATCATCAGTCCCACGTTGGTACGACATGTCTTTGTGTCGTATCTGTGGCCTATCACGTTGGGCGACATGTCTTTGTGTCACGTTATTCTTATATTTAAATAACGATTAGCCTCCTGCTTGGCATCAGTCGGTAAAGCATGAGATTTGATATAATTAGGTCGTGGTTTTCTAATAGTATTCAGTCTTAAAAAATCTTGATAGGCCTAGATATGGGCTTCTCCTATAACTCTTGTAATTCAATAAATAATAAATATATATAAAAATGATACTTATACTATAGTGTTGAGGAATAAAAAATAAATTGCACACCATGAAAGTTTCATACATATATTACACAAATAATGCAAAGATCAATCGAGGCAAAAAATATATATAGAGCGATAAAAAATATAATATAAAAAATAGAACAATAATTTTATATCAGCAAAATATCACAGGCTAAACTTTATATTCTAGATTTATGGCACGAATCATTACCATGTGCCTTTATCTTAAAATCATATGCATCCTTTGCATGTAGCTGCGACATGCACTTGCTAATACTTGTCGACTTGGATAATTCAATCAAAAATATGTGCTCTAAGATCAGCTTGATAAATTAGCCACTAATAATCCAAATATATATATATATTAAAATCTCTAGTATTTAGTAGATTTATTTGTATCGAATATATATTGTCATCTCAGGGTGCAAGATTCGGCACCTGACGGAATAGGTAGAGCCATTCATCTAGTGAATTAGAACTATGATAAATTATCGCAAATTGTATTGCAAAAAATTAAATATTATATGCATATGTTTTAATAGCCTAGATTTCGTACTTCTTGATTAAATAGAAATTTCTAAAAAATTGATCTATATATTTTTCTTTCAATTAAATACCTTTAATACTAATTTTTACTTGCGCAAGTATTACTCTTATTAATTTCTCAATTTATAATAACCCTTTCGGCGAGCTAGCTTTGATCATCAGATTAATTCGAAGCACTAGGGCGCCCATCACTAAATTCAAATTTAATCACTCACGTGTCGAAAATCTTCTTGTAAGCCGCCGATGTCGATCCAACTCCATGTGGTCCGGGAATATGGTAGCCGGAATCGTCTCCTCCACGGGGTTATAAATTTAATTAAAATGAAAAATGACTTCTGCTTCACAATAGCATCACGAAGTCTTTTAAGAAATTTAATAATTTACTTTAACTTTAATTTTTACAAAATCATTAGTAAGGTACTTCGCTCTAAAATATTTGGGGTCCTCTTATGGTGGCATTTGGCTGGCGAGTGCTGGTTCTTCCTTTTCAAGTTTTACAGATCCTCTTTCCGACTTTCAAATTAGCATAAAATTTAAATATCCCAATCCTCCGCCATTAAATTCAAATAGATCTTACAAAAAATGCCAAAATATTGCTTAGATTATATGATTAATAATTTCTTTGCATTCGAGCCATATTGATAACATAGATTACACAAATTTTTACACAAAATCTAGTACATTTATATAATATATATAAATATTTTTGAATTGGCCTACAGTTGCCGCCTATTAACTGCCGTTTTACTATTGGTGCATGCAAATTTTATTCGGTATTCATGCGCCTGGTAACTCTTATTTCCTGAATACATTAAATTATTTTTATTTGGTTTTTATTTATGCTCTTTGCATGCTAGTTAATATTCTATACATAATATTAATTCCATGCTACCTAATAATTAGCCACGTGGACAGGTGTTTTTTCACATTGCACACCATCCGATTGCCATAAAGCTCTGCCAAGGGGTTTTGGTCAGATTCTACGTTCTTCGGTTTGATCGATCTCTAGGTCACCGATCCGTGAATACATCTACATAACCTCAATCTTCAAATATTTTATATAATAATCTATTTATGAGCAATAAACTTCCTTCAAATCCTTTTTAGGTTCTTGTACCATTTAGCCAGAACAAGCTGATGCTATCTAATCTTGGTTATTATCTGCTTGGCGATATTAGCCAATTACTTTATTTTTAGACCTATTACTATTTCTGTTAGGGCTTTTTATCTACCCAGATTTAATATGTTACAACATCTAAACAAGAGTATTGTTCCAGACCAGAGTTTATGCTACTTGAATTATCCTTATCTAGTACTGATAAATTACTCGTTGGTATCTGTTATCGCCCACCAAAAATAGGTCATTTCACAGATTTCGAAAATGCCTTGCTTTCTCTTATGCCTTGTTATAACCGTATACTAGTTATGGGGGATATGAACACCGACTTGAACATGACAAATCGTTACTTTGACTACTTTCAACTGACTACAATTTTCCAATGCCTAAACATGACTATTTTACCTCTCGATCCAACTCATCATACTAATGAATCAGACACACTCATTGACCTTCTCATTGTTAGTGATCCCAATGAGGTTGTTCAAGCAGGCCAAATCTCAGTCCCAGCTATTTCTAGACATGATTTGATCTACTGTGTACTTTCCCATAAGATACCCAAGCCAGAACAGAAAATTATCACTTATAGAGACTTCAAAAACTTTGATGAAGCCGCCTTCCTGACTGATGTGGCTCAGACTCCATGACATCAAATTGAAGCATTACCCTCAGTTGATGACATGGTCAAGACTTTCGAGAATTGGACTTTGACTTTGTATGACAAACATGCACCTTATGTGACAAGGAGGATTGATAGAAAACGACGAGTACCGTGGATGACTGAAGACATACTTAGGATGATGGGACGTAGAGACAAAGCACATAGAAAATTTAAAAAGACAGTTTGACTTGGACAGTTTGATAGAGTATAGGAGCCTTAGAAATAGGGTTAAACAGGAATTACGGAACTCAAAGATTAGGTACTTGAATTCGTTTATGACAAACAATAGACAAGACTCTAAATCACTTTGGCAGGGAATAAAAGAATTCGGGCTTGGCAAACAGAAATCGAATCCACAAATTGACTTACCATTGAATAATATAAATGACCATTTCGTTTCACACTCTAACCAACGCGACGAAGTTGTCATTGCTAATCATATCGATGATCTTAAAGAGCAGGTTACAAACTTAGATTTACCAATCACTGATCAATTTCATTTCCATCCAATCTCAGAAGAAGACACTTTCAGAGCAATTCAACGTATTCATGGTCATGCTATGGGTGTAGACAAAATTCCTATTAAATTTATCAAGAAGATGTTATTCGCTGTTTTACCAACCATTACATACATTTTCAACAAGTCACTTGAAGAAGGCATTTTCCCTGAAAACTGGAAGTTTGCTCTGGTTCGCCCTCTAAATAAAGTTCCATCACCCAATAAAGTTGAGGATTTTAGACCAATCAGTATTTTACCTGCATTGTCCAAAGTGCTAGAAAGACTCATTCATGCTCAAGTTGTAAAATTTCTAGACAACAATAGTAAGCTTCATAACTTTCAATCAGGCTTCAGAAAATTCCATTCAACTGAGACAGCTCTGCTTCGTGTCACTGATGATATAAGGTTAGCTATGAACCAAAGAAAATGCACCATCCTCACCCTATTTATTTCTCTAAAGCATTCGATACTGTTGATCATACAGTCCTTCTGAATAAGTTGGCTATTCTTGGTTTCACCAGGAAAAACCCCCCAGGATTAATTATAGGAACTCTAAATGTTCGCACTCTAAGAACAGAAGAAAGACTTTGTGAATTGGAAGAAGCACTAGGAGAAACAAGTATAGATGTTCTAGGAGTATCTGAAGTGAGAAGGAACTATGAAAAAATCTTACAAAGAAAGAGTGGATATATTTTCTACCATTTTGGAGAAACTCAAGGCCAAAAAGGAGTTGGATTTATAATCAAAGAAAAATTAAAATCAAGAATAATTGAATTTAAAGGCATAACAGAAAGACTCGCTGTTCTAAGAATAAGAATAGGTTGTTCTAAGATATTAAGCTTATATCAAGTTTACTCTCCGACTGCAGAAGCTGAGGAGGAAGAGCGTGAGGCGTTCTACGAGCAATTGTCAACAGCAATCAGACATGAAAAAAATAACTGGAAAAATGCAAAAATAATTCTAGGAGATTTCAACGCTCAGGTCGGTCTGCAGGAAGACAACGAAGCAAATGTAGTAGGCAAATATGGTTATGGCAGAAGGAATGGAGCAGGACAGTTGTTGGTCGATTTCTGTTTTCAGCAGGGCTTGAAGATAATCAATTCTTTTTTCAAAAAAAGAGCTGGGAAAAAGTGGACGTGGATTTCGCCCAATCAACAGACTAAGAACGAAATAGATTATGTGCTGACCGCTCAAAGAGGAATTATTAAGCGTTTTGAAGTGACAGGAAGAATTAATTTTGCAACTGATCACAGATTGATAATAATTGAGCTTTCACCAGATTGGTCAACAAGAAGACCTAGAATAGAGTGGAACAGGACTATGAGCAGAACACCAGTGATTAATAACAATGGTTTAAGAGAGCTGGAGCAAAAAATACAATTGATAAATTTCACTCATCACCAAACTAGTTTACAAGACAGTTATAATATATTGGAAAGTGCTATAAAAAACACTTTTGAGGTTTCACAAGGTAGCAGCTTGGGTAAATTATCACAAAGCACAAAAGAAATAATAAAAGCTCGTGAGGATATGAAGCATAAAAAACATAAAAATGCAAGAGAAAAGTTGGAATATAATTTATTATGCAAATTAGCAAGGTGCCATATTCGCAACGATTTACAGCAATATGAAAATAATATAATAAACCAAATTCTAGAAACTGAAGGCTCTACAAGGAAAATCAAGAGAAAACTTTCAAATGGTGTGGAATGGAATACGGGTTTGAAAGACAAAAGAGGCTGTATCGATAGGAGGAGAGAAGGCATCATTGAGAAAGCATCTATGTATTATGAGGAGTTATTCAAAAGTTCGAATGGTATAGATACATATACTACGGTCACAGCTGCACAAGAAGAATTACCCGATTTCCATGAACAAGAATTGTCTGATATTATAAAGGGATTGAAAAATAATAAGATGGCTGGAATAGATAATATTTCTAATGAGATGATAAAAGCTATCTCGGCAAACATTTTGAGAGCGCTTGTTGATTGTTTCAATAAAATACTTAAAGAGCAACTGGTTCCATACCAGTGGAAATTAGCAGATATAATTCTTCTATTCAAAAAAGGTGACATTTATAACATAAATAACTATCGCCCAATAAGTATTACATCATGCATTGGAAAGTTATTTATGAAAGCCATGTCAAATCGTATTCAGCCAATCCTTATAATTCATCAACCAAATGAGCAAGCTGGTTTCAGAAGAGGATTCTCAACAGTTGATAATTTACATATAATAAACCAATTGATCGAAAAGTGTTCTGAATATCGAATTAAGATTTATATGGCCTTTATAGATTATAAGAAAGCTTTATTTCCGTATAAAAAAACAAAATAATTACAAAATTGCACTTGCAGAAATTTCACATAATATACAGAAATATTCTACCATGCAAGTGACTAAGTCACGTCCGCATGGAGGAGCATCAGAGAGACAGAAAAAAACAATATTTATTGAAAACGAAAACGAAAGAGAGAAAAATATATAATATACAATATACACACATATATACATACATACATATATACATATATATATATATACATATATACACATACACACATATATACATACATACATATATACATATATATATATATATAATATATATATATATATATATATATATATATATATATATATATATATACATATATACACATACACACATACATAAAGCTTTTGACAGTTTGAATCATGGCTTTTTGTTCAAGTCTCTTCGTGAGCAGGGAGTGCCTGAAGTCTATTTGAACATTCTCAAGAATTATTATGAGAGTAGTGCTGCGAGAATTCGTCTTGAGAGAGCAGGAAGGTATTTCAAACTGAGTAGAGGAGTCAAGCAGGGCGATCCCTTATCACCGATTTTCTTCAATTCAGCTCTCCAGGAGGTGTTCAAACAGCTGGAATGGGAAAGAAGAGGTATCTCAATAAGAGGGGAGCACCTGAGCCACCTGAGACTTGCAGATGACGTGGTGTTGATAGGAAAGTCACTACAGGAACTGAAAAATATGATATTAGAGCTGGCAGAGGCAAGTAAGAAAGCTGGGCTTGAAATCAATCCTGAAAAGACCAACCTCATGACAAATGCGGCCCCAGGAATAATTGAGCTGGATGGAAAGGCTTTAAATTGGACGCAGGAAATAGTCTATCTTGGTCAGTGTTTCTCATTCGATAAAAGAGAGGAAAAAGAGCTCAAACGAAGACGAACAGCTGCCTGGAACAAGTTCTGGTCGCTCAATGCATCATGAAAAATAAAGAAGTCAGCTTATCATCCAAAACCAAAGTTCTTAGATCGTGTGTGTTCCCCACTCTTACGTACGGCGCACAAACCTGGGCCTGTAGAGCTAGCACTATAGACTCTATTCGTAAAACCCAACTGGCTATGGAAAGAAGCATTCTGAACATTCACCGTATGCAAAGAATTCGCACTTCAACCATCAAGAGCAAAATCAAGTTGGAAGACGTCATTGTAACTGTAAGAAGATTGAAGTGGAAATGGGCAGGACACGTTTCGCGACTACAAGACGGAAGATGGACGAAGAAAGTGACTGAATGGGAGCCATCGTGGAGGAAGAGGAACGTCGGCAGGCCAAGAGTGAGATGGAAGGATGACATCGTCGGAATAGCAGGAGTCAACTGGATGGAAGCAGCCAGAGATCGACAGAGATGGATCAACCTGGGGGAGGCCTACGCTCGGTGACGGGCTTAGTTTCCAAAACAAAGCATAAAAAAAGACTATTGATTGTTTTAAATGAAATTGATTTCAAAAGTATTTTGAAGTACTTCAGTAATGTAACTTATGTGTGTTTTGGACAAAAATAAAGGCTTCATTTATTTATTTATTTATTTATTCACACTAGAACAAGATAAGTCTCGTTTTTAATTAAAAAATAGAATGTAAACTGAAATTCTGATTGAGGATTTGAGCTAGACACCTGTATTTGGTCTCATTTGAAAGATAATGAAAAACAGAAGTTTTCGCGCTATAAAAATTATTTCATACCCTTGAAAAAAAATCGAGAAAAATGTGTCTGAAGATTTCAAAAAAACTTCAAAAATCACTCTTCTTCAACTTTGACCGCTAAAAAATACTACTCAATGATCGACTTTGGCATGTCTCATACCTCAAATCAATGTGAAATTTTGTCTTATTTTCAACGATGTCCTTAAAATTCACTTAAGACCAATGGTTCTTAAAATATTGACGATTTAATGACTGGGAGAACCCCTACTTGAAAAATATCGAAAAATCGATATATCTCGAAAACGAAGGTCGAAACGCTTCATTAGCGAGCTATACAGGTTGAAAGATTTCGCCCGGAATTCAGTTCCTCTGGTGGAATACACAGATGCTGAATTGTTTAGGCACTAGTTTTTGAAGAACTTATGCTGGATTCATATGAAAAAATATCTGAAAAATTGAATAAAACTAGTCTGAAAGCTGTAGTGTGAGTAGTTTTGAGAAAAAAATTGAAATATGCAAAAAATCTAAGTAGAAAAACACAGACTTCTACGTTTGATGCCCAATAACTTTCTTTAATGACCAGTGAACAAATAATTTTTCGCAATAAAAATTGTAGAGAATTTAATTCTGAAAAGAATGATGTTAGCTGTGTGGACTAAATTTGAATAAAAGTTGAATAAAATGTATTCTTATGCAGTACATTACACCACAAAAATTTGCTGTTCTATGAGGAGAGAACTAATAACTGAAAAGTTGTAGCTGATTGCAAATAAAATATTCGGTTTTTTATGAAAAGTTTTTCTTTATATGAAAGTGGCATATCTAAATGACATTAAACTTATACCAAAAGACTAGTAGATTATGCCATTAAGCCTGGGAGGAAGCTCGAACAGAAGTAGATGATCTCCTATGATTCCTGCCCAAATGTTTACTGAAAACTGATGTTGTGGAATAGGATTGATGCCATGAGGAAGCTTAGCTGCTCAAATATGTTGGTTGTGGACGTTAACGATAGCTTGTAAAGTGTGCCTCGTCGGTAAATAAATCGGTTGTTAAAAAGTTTGGGTAAACAAGTTTTACTCAAAACCATCAGCAAATACCAGCACGGGGAATACAGTCTCGTGGCAATAGAGTATGGACTTTCTGGAGGTGGCAGTTGTTGCTCTTTCAGTATC
Organism: Nilaparvata lugens; assembly: GCF_014356525.2. Classification (NCBI taxonomy): domain Eukaryota; kingdom Metazoa; phylum Arthropoda; class Insecta; order Hemiptera; family Delphacidae; genus Nilaparvata; species Nilaparvata lugens. The sequence goes on along the minus strand of NC_052505.1, from coordinate 48,685,558 downwards.
CTCCAAATAATAGATTGATTGACATTAAACTGTACTGACAATTCTCTCGTTCTCTTCTCTGAATGTTCATAAATTTCATTAAGAACTTGTTCTTCTAACTCAACAGTCAAAGTAGATCGGGGTGTGCCTGCATAAATGTGCTCTTTGGATATCAATGAATCTGTTTCAGACAGACGTTGATGAATACTGGCAAAAAACCTTGAACTTGTACATACTCAGTTAGGAAAGTTCTCTTGATACAAACGTCTTGCTTCAGTACTATTACAGTAGTGTCCCATTCCATACATTGAATGCATGTCAGCTAATTCGAAGTATGAATAATGTCTGAAATTACCTGCCATTTTTTAAAAAGTTAACACTTAACACAAAAGCATAGTGAAATGGTTACAAATAGCTGGTTAATAGATTAAACAAAAAACACAGCGCGGTTACAGTAGGTCTAACTTACAGTTTGTATTTTTGTTCAACAGTGAGCTAAAATATTTCTGAAAATAATTTCCAGCTGATAATTTCTTTTGAATATTTTCTTATTTAAAACAAAATAAATCAGCTGTTTTGGAACAGCTGTTATTAGAATCCATGTTTTATTTGCAATCAGCTACAAACTATGAGTTATTAGTTCTCTCCTCATAAAACAGCAAATTTTTGTGGTGTAATGTTCTACATAAGAACACATTTTATTAAACTTATTTTCAAATTTAGTTTACAAAGCTTACGTCATTCTTTTCAAAATTAAATTCTCTACAATTTTTATTGCGAAAAATTATTTGTTTACTGGTCATTAAAGAAAGTTATTGTGCATCAAACGTAGGAGTCTGTGTTTTTCTACTTAGATTTTTTGCATATTTCAACTTTTTTCTCAAAAACTACTCTCACTGCAGCTTCCAGACTAGTTTTATGCAATTTCTCAGATATTTTACCATATGAATCCATCATAAGTTCTTCAAAAACTAGTGCCCAAACAATTCAGCATCGGTGTATTTCACCAGAGGAACTGAATTCTGGGAGAAATCTTTCACCCTGTATAGCTCACTAATGAAGCGTTTATGGATATATGTTTATGAGAACTTTTTTCTTATTTTTACCTCTACTATCACGTATTAGATTATCTCAGCATAATTATGAATCACCCTGTATATATATATATATATATATATATAATATATATATATATATATTCTGACGTTATTTTTTAATTGAATAATGATTTGACTCGGCTTGGCTGCAATCGATAAAGCATGAGTCTAAAAATATAAAAGTCTGGTCGTGGTTTTTTAGAATACAATTTCGATAAAATCCTTATAGGCTCGCTCAGGAGCTCCTGCAGTTTATTGTTTTTGAACAATTAATAGAAATCTTTGGAATGTATTATTTCCAGAGAATTAAATTAACAATGCAATATATTGTTGTGTAAACCAGCTTATTCTATTACTAATGAAATTGGATGGTAGCTCTCTTAATGATTCAATACTGATAAGTAATAAATAGATATGAGATTTGTCCTGCGTGGTATTGGGGAATAAAATAAAAATAGTACACCATAAAAAATTTGATACATATATTGTACGAATAAATATTAAAAGTCAGATGAATATGGAAAATATATAGAGCAACAAAACATACACAAAAAAAACAAGAATAAATATATCAAAATAAAATATCACAGACTGTGTTCTGAACAAAGCACAGGCTAGAGCTACCAGAGTACTGTAATTTACTATTTAAATAATCAAATACAAACAAGGGGAAAAACTTAATCTTCAATTAAGTTAAGAGCCAGATTATTTGTACAGTTAAACTCTGCATTAATAAACAATGAAAAGAGCCAAAACCTCACCAAATTTATTCCACTCTTGACTACTTGCAAGCCTTTGAGCCTTTATTAGGTGTTTTGGTCAGGTTCAGGGTGGGACGAAATCTGGGAAAAGACAGGTTATTGCTTATGGGTTGCCTTCTCGTTGATTCTGTGTTCAACTTGCAGGTTATACACTGTGTTTCGAACAAAGCTCAAACTGGATTCTTTATAAATTCAAATTAATTCAATTCAATACTATTTACGCTGTTATATTCATAATTCACACACACAACACTCAAACAATTTACATGAAATTTCCGATCGAAATTACATGACAAACACAAATTTGTTCTTGCAACAGAACGGGCTGACGAGACAAGACAGACAAGACAAGGACGACTCCCAAAAAACATCCAGAATGCCAAGCAAGCAGGATGGTCTGTGCCGACGCAAACACAAGCCTGCTATTGGCAGAAATACAGTCTGGCATTCTGGCGCTACAATTCGAATTCTCTGGCCAGACCATACCCCCGCCTCTGAAAAACTATTTTTCAGCCAAGTTACAAAACTGAAAAAAACACAGAAAGGAAAAATCCAGACATGCCAAAAAGAACAAAACACCAACACCAAAAAACAACACAAAAGAAAAAAAATGCAACAATCACAATAACTATTGAGTTGGGAGTGGATATAATTTTGTTACTGGTCTTTTATAAATACCAGTTTTTAGGCAAACACTCGCCACTTGAACCTCACTGTAACTTCCCGGAAACACTTGTCCAGTGGCCACTGCAATGGAGGTGTGTTTGGTTGGTCCACTACCACAACCCTTCCCACACTGATAGAAGTGGGTGATTTCAACCATTTTTTACGACTTTGAAGTTCGTGCAGGTACTCTCTTCTCCATTGGTTCCAGAACGATTGAATAAGTTGACTGAACAATTCATACCTGGTGAGACGATTCACAGGGACCCTGTCCACGTCCCGCATGGGAAACGATTTCAATGGTTTTAGAGTCAAAAAGTGCACACTCAGCGGGAAACTCAGTACACACAGCGGGCGGGAATTCAGGACACCTTCAATCTGCACCAATACAGTGTTCAGTTCCTCATAGGTGAGAAGTTGATTGCCAATTACTCGGAACAGATGCAACTTTTCAGATTTGACATTTGCCTCCCACAGACCTCCTCCAAAATGCGGCGAACCAGGGGGAATGAATTTCCAATCTATTCTGTGTTCGGCGAGTTGACTAGTCAATGTGGTTTGAAACTCGGACGAGTTCAAAAGTTGAGATATTTTTTGCAACTGTTCCTTGGCACCTACAGAATTAGTACCACAATTGGAATACATCACACGACAGGGTTCACGACGTGACAAAAAACAACGAAAAGCAGCTAAAAACATGGGCGTTGATAGATCCGATACCAACTCAATATGTACCGCCTTTGTTGCCATACACACAAACAGACAAATGTAGGCTTTCAAAACACAAGGATTACGACATCTCGTCATAGTAATACACAGAGGACCAGTATAATCCACACCACAATTTTCAAATGGTTTGCATTTTGACACTCGACAAGCAGGCAGGTCACCCATTTTCGGAATAATTGCATTATTACTAGGTCGAATACGGAAACAACTATTGAACTTGAAGACACAAATACAAATAATAGAGCGAGCAGACAGTATCCAGAATTTCTGTCTGATCAAGGCAACAATAACAAAGGTCACGCATGACAATTCTTCTTGTGATGATAATCAATCAACATTGATACGAAAGCATTTGATTTTGGTAAGATCATCTGATGACAAGTCTCAAATTCAAGTCCCGCATGAGACAAACGACCGCCGATGCGAATCACACCTCTATCAATGGATGGAGACAGGCGACGTAGGCACATAGAACAATCTTCTCCCTTCTCTAATTGCACAAATTCAGATGAAAAATGTATCTTCTGTACCACTTTACATAGATACCTCTCAGCAACATCAAAATCTGATTCTTTTGATTGGGGTAAGATTCGTAAGAATTTGAGAACAAGAATTACAATTCTCAAAAGACGACCATAATCCGAACAACGATCAATCAATGAATATATTGCATTGCTGTTACAATCAGGAGATTTTGTGACTGTCAACACTGACGGTTTTTTTGCCTCCGGTGGATCCACTATCTCTTCCATTTGAGTTCCAACGGGCCAATCGCATTTGTCCTCTGCTATCCATGATGGACCTGAGAGCCACAACGGAAAGTTCACAAGCTCAACTGGTGATAAACCTCTAGACAAACAGTCAGCGGGATTTTCAATTCCGGCAACATGCATCCACCCCTGTATACAAGAATCCTGTATTTTTGCGATGCGATTACCAACAAAAGTTTGCCATTTCGCGGATGAAGCATTTATCCAACACAAGGTGACTGTAGAGTCAAAGAGTGCGACAATACGAGACACATGACAACGTTCACTAATAATAGCGACTACTGAATTCATGAGTTCTGCCAACAAGAGTGCCGCACACAGCTCCAAACAAGGTATTGAAACAACTTTAGATGGTGCTACCTTGGACTTTGAACACAATAATACAACTCTTGTCTCCTCGCTCTCCTTCTGCGACTTCACATAGATAACTGCACCATAACCAGATAATGATGCGTCACAAAAACCAATCAAACTGATGTGAGAATCCTGAAACAAACCAATGTGACGTGGAACAGCGAATTTCAACAATGGAGGCAACTCTTTTTGACAATTCTCCCAAAGAGTGCATATAGATTCAGGCGGCTTCTCGTCCCAATCCACTCCTAATTTCCACAGTTTCTGGACAAGACACTTTAGAAATAATGTAAATGGTGACAAGAGACCAAGTGGATCATAGATATGAGCCATCACTGACAGAATAGAACGCTTAGTAGCGACGACCTCACCACTCTTGACTGAAAACTGAAACAGATCAGTACTAGGTTGCCAATTCAATCCCAAGATAGCCAAGGAGTTGTCTGCTTCGAAATCCTTGTATGAAAACGATTTCTCTTCCTCCGAGAATTTCTCCAACATTGATGGTGAATTTGAAGTCCACTTTGTGAGCGAGAAACCTCCTTCCTCAAGCAGCTGCTAGGACTGACGACACAGCTCCGCAGCCTCTGACTCTGTGGCGACAGATGTGACTAAGTCATCCATGAACATGTCTCCTGGTATTCTCGCCTTGGCTGCTGGAAAACGATTTCCATCCTCCTCTACAAGCTGGTGGATGGTGTGAAGTGCCAAATATGGAGAGCTTGAAACACCAAAAACAACACAATTGAGCTGATAAATTTCGATTGGATCCTCCAGCGAAAATCTCCACAATACATGCTGATAACGATGGCAGGAATCCTCCACTAATATCTGTCAGTACATTTGTTTAATGTTGGCAGTTCTGTTAGTGCGATTGGGAACAAACGAAAATTAACTAACAAAACAAAAATGTCAGTCTGCAATTTGGGACCATCATGAAGAACCCGGTTCAATGACAAACCAGATGATGTTCTTGAACCAGCATCAAATACAATTCGGATGGGCGTGGTAGTGCTGCTTGCTTTCACGATGGCGTGATGTGGTATGTAGTAACCACCTCAGTCTGTCTGATCTGCTACAAACGACATGTGACCCTGACATAGGTAATCGATCAATATTTCATGATATGAAATACAAGTATTGCTGTCAAGCTCCAGTCGTCTCTCCAAAGTCAGCAGTCTGCATTTGGTGACAGCATACGAATCTCCCAAGCTGCTGGGCGGCTCCGCAAATGACAAGGCAACAACAAAACGACCAGAATTCACACGATGTACAGACTTCCGAAAATTTACCTCACACTCCAACTCTCCCAGTTTCAGTTGACAGCTTGGTGCAGGGCATGATTCCAACTCCCAAAAACGTTCCACAAAACTATCCAACAATGGACTACTAACGAATGGACTACAGATGGCTGTAAAACAATTCAACACATTCGTTGTTGAAGTGAGAATCGGCGCTCTCCCCATCAGAATGTGACCAAAGACACTATTAACAGTCATCAATTTGTGCGATTCACCTATACTAGGACTCCCACATAGCAAGTGAGGAACTAACTCTGCACCAATGATGCCATCTATTCTACTAGGGAAGTAGAATTTGTCGTCAGCCAGTGTGAGATTTTCAAGATGATGAAGTTTGGATCTATCTGAACAAAACTTTCCTTTAAGCAAACAATAACGATCCCAAGGAGTCATTTTCAAGAAACTTGCACAATCTACTAACCGATGACCCGGTTTTGAGCACTTCAGACAATTGGGATTTTTACTAGATGCATTGTTAGATGAATCATCAGATTGAACCACAAACACCTTTGATTTATTATCCTTTTTGTGCTTCATATTAAACGATTCAGTCTGTTTCTCATCAGAAGGAAGAGTCTTAATTTGCTTTTCAATGAATTTGACATAATCGGTATAAGTTGGCATAGCCTTGTCATGGACAGCCAATTCAAAATTTCTATGAGAACTTGGATCCAGCAATCTCAAGCCATGATAGAGGAATATCGAGTCTGACAAATCAGTGAGTTGCAATCTCTTCAATGCATTGATTGAACTGCAAAACCCATCGAAAATCGCAATACAACCTGCCTTTGATTCTGATTTTATTGGACGAAATTCAAAAATTTGTTTGAAATAGGCATCGACTTGCGCCCGTGGATCGTTATAGCGGGTCAATAATGCCTGCCAAATTATTTGATAATTGTTAGCCAATGGTGGCAAATGACGACAAATATTTGCTGCTTGTCCAGTAAGTCTACTTACAAGACTTTGGACCTTCTGCTGATCGTTCAAATTCTTGTTGTCATGTACCAATGCCTTAAATAGTTCATAAAACACCGACAATTGAGTCTAGTTCTCATCAAATTTCGGAAGGTCGATTTTAGGCATTCCCGACTCGGACACGACCGGCTGTGAACTAGCTGCTGTAGCTGCTGAAGATTGAGCAATAGCGACAGTCGTCTCTTTCTGTTTGAGAGTGTTAGCCGCTACTTCAATATACTGAAACAGATCTAGGTGTGAGTCGTTGAATGCTACAACATGGTCTTTATTCAACTCAAGTTCCAACTCATTAACCACTAATTCTGTCTTTTCATAATCCGAAATGGTCTGAGACACTCGAGGATACAAGATTGAAAATTGCTCAGCAACTTTTGGATCAGAGACATTTTTAGACAGGTCATAAATTCTTTGCAATCTGGCATACAATTGTTCCAGTTTAGTGCGATGCACCCTGATTTGTTTCTGTAATTTTTCCTCCATCTTGAACTCATACACAAAACAATTCAGCCCCGACAATACAAACAACAGACAATAAAACAAGAATGAGTTCAAAACTAGATGAAAGGAAAAACCACGAGTTAGTAAGTAATCAAAGTTAAACTTTGATTATCAATTCACAAGATAAGTTATTGCTCAGAACAAAACTATATGATTAGATAATGTTCTTCCAACAACTCACAAACAAATGATAACTTGTCGAATTGAACAAACAAAATCATGCTGGTGATTAACCTTCACTAACATGTATAAAAAATGGACAATACAAATTCCAACAAACAAACAAATTCCTGAAAAAGAGCACAATGAGCCTAGTTTTAGGAAATTATAATTTTAACTGAAATAAATTCTATTTCAGACAAATACAAATTGACAACAAACCTTGCTCTTAGAACAATGCTACAACAAACTCAAGTAGAGCATGGATCAGACCATTCTCAACATGCCAACATTGGACAAATACGAAACTGCTTAAATCCAATGTGTGTGAATTAATCAATAAATTACAAATTTAAATTCATCCCGGCTCGGCAGGAATATAAAATGTTCTGAACAAAGCTCAGACTAGAGCTACCAGAGGACTGTAATTTACTATTTAAATAATCAAATACAAACAAGGGGCAAAACTTAATCTTCAATTTGAGCCAGGTTATTTGTACAGTTAAACTCTGCATTAATGAACAATAGAAAGAGCCAAAAACTCACCAAATTCATTCAAATCTTGACTACTTGCCCTTCAAAGCCTTTATCAGGTGTTTTGGTCAGGTTCAGGGTGGGACGAAATCTGGGAAAAGACAGGTTATTGCTTATGGGTTGCCTTCTCGTTGATTCTGTGTTCAACTTGCAGGTCATACACTGTGTTTCGAACAAAGCTCAAACTGGATTCTTTATAAATTCAAATTAATTCAATTCAATACTATTTACGCTGTTATATTCATAATTCACACACACTACACTAAAACAATTTACAAGAAATTTCCAATCGAAATTACATGACAAACACAAATTTGTTCTTGCAACAGAACGGGCTGACGAGACAAGACAGACAAGACAAGGACGACTCCCAAAAAACATCCAGAATGCCAAGCAAGCAGGATGGTCTGTGCCGACGCAAACACAAGCCTGCTATTGGCAGAAATACAGTCTGGCATTCTGGCGCTACAATTCAAATTCACTGGCCAGACCAGACTGGTACACTATTCTTTAGCTCTTTAGCACGAAACATTACCATGTGCTTTTTTAATTCATTGATAATATGCATTCATTTGTATGCAGCTTAGGTATCGACTTGCTGTTGCTTGTCGATTTAGGCAATCTCACTTTATATCTTATTCCAAAAATCATAGAATAATAAATTGATAAATCAAAGATTATAAATATATTAATCACTGTAGTTTTCAGTATATTTCTCAATAATATATATATATATATTATATATATATATATATTATATATATATATATATATATATATATATCTTAGGGCATAAGGTTCGGCCTCTGATGGAAGTAGATAAATCAATTTATCCGGTGAACAAGAGCTACATTTTATCATTACAAATTATTAAATAGAATCAATGATTGAGTGAGCGTTTGTATTACAAGACTGAAATTTAATATCCCTCTAATTTGTTTACCTTTGGATATGTAAATTGACTTATTCTTATCTAATAAAATGTTTCTTATACCTTCTTAAGACTTGCGCAAGTTTTATATTAATTTTTAATATTTATAACCTTTCCGACAAGCTAGCTTTTGTATTTGTTTCACTCGAAGCACTGAGGGCGCCCGAACTTTATATATTCCGACTATCTATCACTCATGTGCTGAATTTTTATAAGCTGTTGGCGGTGATCCGAATTTCCTGGTAGTCCTGGATTTTTGGTGGCCGAAGTCGTCTTCTCCAAGGGATTAAATAAATATTTAATGACTTTCGCTTTAATGCAGCATCACTAAGTCTTATGAAAAAATTAATAAATGAATTTAAACTTCATGTCTTTAAAAAGTACAATGTAATAAAGAGTCTTGTGCACTACAAATTTTAGTGTCATTCCCTAGTGGTGTCTGGCAGGCAAGTGTGCAGGTTCTACTTTTATTCCACAATTTCCATTTCCAACTTACTAATTCACATAAATTTAAATAATTCGCTACTATGCCATTTAAAGGTTCAAATAGTCCATGCCAATCTACTAAACCATTACCTATATCATATGTATGATATTTTATATTTCCTCAGGCCATATCCAATACATAAACTGAATAGTAAATTTTTATAAAATCTTATCATTTATAGAAATATTTATAAATACATTTGAATCGGCTCTCTATTGCCGCCCATTGATTACTACAATTTGATTGGTTCATGCAAATTCACTACTGTATACATGCGCCTAGGAACATCCTACTTCCTTAAACCCTAGAACGCCCACTGTGACATATATGTCACACTCGTCTTAGCTATTAATAGACTGCAATTACCCCTTCCACATTCCTTCCAACCGAGTGTTCAGCAAACAATCGTGTTTGCCTCAGTCGAGTGTTGACTGTCTGCAAGTTATTTCCCATAATTACATTGCATCATCATTCTACAGCTGCTGGAAGTTGAAAAAGATTTTCGAGATTGAAAATGGATATCCGTTTTGAGTAAGTATCACATTTATTAATTCCCTGTCACGTTTTTATTCAAAGTATGCAGTTATATAATCTTCAAAAGATTATAAAAATGCATAGTAGGAGTATTATTGAATGATTCATTCATTTACAAATATTATAAATGGAAGAACACCAGCGAAACATATATGTTACGCTGGGCGCTCTTCATGTCAATCCACTTTTGAAAAAAAAATTTATTCCAGACAATGGAATTACTGATAACTGTAGTTTTTATCAGCAAATTATCCCTATCCCTTTTTGCTCTTCAGAACGGAATAGTAGAGTGATGTTTAATTTATTGTATAGAATTTATAAATATATATATTTTTCTTCTTTTACAATCCTTATCGTAGGCCTACTCATACAATGTATGTCATAATCTTTACATATATTATAGATTTTACGTTTCATTTTTTTCATAGGTGTCACACTTCGGGAAGCTTTAGAGATACTTGAAGGGGATGACATCAACGGCGATCCATCACAAGTCTTCATTGAACCACCGGATGCCAACATAAATGTCAATAGATTAGAAATTGAGATCAAATTTTGACTTCTTTTTGGGCGCTCTGTATTTCACTGTACTCAGAAACCGTTTTAAACCTATATCACATTAGACTCATCAAGGATGCCTCAATTGAATTAAGATCATTTCCAGCCCTCTCCCAATTTTTTATTCATGAAGATCGCCTCGCGACAGCAAAGACCACAAACCGCTACTCTAACCACAACCATAGTCGAGGGAATCGACTGAAAAATGCATATTTAAAATATGAGCTGTGACCTAGATAACAACAATGAAGTTGTTCAGATTGTTAGCACTGAAAGTCTCTCAAGACCCCCATTCACGACAGAGCCAACGGAGCCAAATCCATAGAACATATCCTCAATTGGCTGATTCTCATCAACAGCTGATTCTCAGTCAATTTGGAGGATATGTTCTGTGGATTTGGCTCTGTTGGCTCTATCGTGAATGTGGATCTTTAGAGAAGTTTTATTTTGTTATAACTTTCCATCAAGGTTACAAATCTTAATAGGCTTTTTCCTCAATATATATAATATATTTGAATAGAGAACTTGGGTGGCTCGTTGGAGTAAGTGATTACGCACGGGTCTGACAATCAAGAGAACCAGAGCTCGAATCTCGACCGGGGCAAAAGTCTTCGACCACAGCACAATCTTTCGGAGGAGACAATAATTCGTCGGTGTCGACTACCAAAAAAGTAGCCTGGTCGTCATCTCTCATCATCATCCCTTTCATCATTACCCACGCTCAAGCCTAAGAGCTTATGTGGGCATCACCCTCGATATTATTATTATTATTACATAGACTATTTCAAATTTCGAGATTGTACGTCCTTCCTTTCGCTACATATCTTCCGTACAGACGTTCACAATTAGAGATAATACTGTTCAGTTGAGTACTAAATAATATTAAATAATACTTCTTTCTTGAAAAGATAGAAATGTGACAGTGATTATCAAGGAGGCTCATCAATTGATGACTTTGAGATGCAAAACTTCGCATTGTAGAATCATATATACCTATAAATATAAAACGATCAAAAATTGGTTCTTTTATTTGCCTACTTTTGTCCGTGGTTGATTTTTCAACATTTTAGACTTGACATCTCATTCAAACATCTATAGAACAAAATTGGTTGAGAACTCACAAAAAAGCTATGCATACAAGAATCTCACATTTATTTCAGTTTTATGTAAACAAAAAAATTGAAGTACAAAATAGCAAAACCGATTAATTAAGTAATTTCAATCACACATTAAGGTGAATCAAAATTCAAAATAATTTTATTGTTGAACATTGGCAAAATATTACAACAACGTCAGTTCACATATCGATATCAACAATATAATAACACATAATCAAATCAAATAGATCTTTATTCACATGATGCACAAATGAAACAATTATAATAAGAAAATGAGAAGAAAATTCCTTGATAATCAGTTCTCAATAGTATAATTATGAAATTATCACAATAATAAACGACTAATTTGAATAATTGTCCATTCAAAAAATCAAAAATCAAATTTATTTCAAAATCAAAATCAAATTTATTTCCTCAAAAAATACATTCACAGAAACAGAAATATTACATTAGTCTATGAAGAAATATCTCCCTGCAAAGGTAAAAACCTGAGCGCAGGAAGGAGTCTATATAAATTCTGATCACAACAAAGCAGCAAGAAGGCGAACTATTCTAAGCAAAAACAATGCATAAACTATTTTGATTATTTTTCTTATGTGAAATATATTTCAACATTTATATATTCACTTATATTATATATATATATATATATTATATATATATATATTATATATATATATATATTGTAAAGCGGTATTTGAAGGCTTCACATATGTAGGGTGAATCTTGTACTGAGTCAATGGTGTAGCGGCTATAAATTTTGCAATTGCGTGTGTGGACGCTGAGTGTACACCAGACTGATTGATTCACTACAAGATTCAATACAATTGTCGGAATCGCGGGAGGCCTAAACGCTCGCTCACCCTGGATTCTTCTAATGACAAATTGTATAGTGATGAAATTTTTATAAGCAGTGTAGCGATCGCTAAACACTGAATACGGATACCTTAAAATTATTACCTGTGAAGAATGAGCATACAAAATCATACAGGTCGAGCAAAAATCCCTATGTAGATAATTTACGGGACTGCGTCTCTAATAAGTTCTGAAGGATTAAAATACGGTATTTGGACCAAATATCGTTCAGAATATACTTCGAGAACAGAGTCTTGTCGGGTTTTAAGCTCTATTGTAGGAATTTATATGATCTCTGGCTGCATCTGCCGTACAATTGATGTATTCGCTCCTAAGTCGAGGTTGGTAACAGATAAAAGCTGATATATGAGCAGGTAAGGACAAAGAATAAATATCTCGATCTGACCCCACTCACTACATCCACTTAGACCTGTTCCAATATCCAGCTTAATTCAATTATTCCAATGATCGTATTCGATCGGTTCTTGATGATATAGAACGTATCAGACACAATAATTGACAGGCTTAAGAAATAATCGAACTCAGAAAGCGAATTAACAAAACTGGAATATATTATAATAAAATATATGATCATACAGTGCAGATTAATAATTTGATTTACAGGTTGATAATAATTTAGCATTAACAGAATAGTTAAAAATTCTCTGGTGCTTGCATGATACCATGCGTGATTCGACAGAATTTTACAATTGATAAGATTTAACAGTTTTGAAAAAATAGTGAAAAAATGAATTATAAAATATTTTTAAAATGCTCGGGGTCGTGGTTCTGGCAGCGGAGGATAGCTAATCAACTACAAATTCTTAGAAATTCTATATGGATAAATTCTAGGCTCTTAAATGCTAAAGCGCTTGTCGGCGTGGCCAATAATTTAACGAAGAAAAAATTTATGTTTCTGCACTGAAATATTTTTCGAAGCGTAGATTGGGGCCCCTTTTAAAACTTATAACTCACGTGAATTTCCTTGGCGGTCGTGGTTTTCTTCTTTAGATCAAAAATCGTTTGATCGGCAGCAATCCAGGCTTCGGTTTCAGCACGTGTGGAATTTTAATTTAAATATCTCCTTCACCGAATTAATTAAGGGATAATTTACTTTAAACTTCTAATTTATCGATTGATGAAAACAGAAATTTACAAATAACAAATAGATTGGCCTAAAATATCGGCTCACAAATAGAACATTTAAAAATCGAACAAGAAATTTTCACAAATAGGTCTTGGTAACTATAAAAAGAGATCTGAACGGTGAGGATTTCAAAAGGGAAGTGCTGTCCTTTCTCTAAGCTTCTTGGCTAGACCTTTCTTCTGAGAATCTCGATGTAATAATTTGCATGAAAATTTGCCATTGGTAGAACGCTTGTGACGTAGACGTGACGTCAGTGGCAGGCAGTAGAATATAATTCCTTTAATTACAATAATAATTTGATTTATGTAATTCTTAAAATTGCTTAATCTTCTAGACATAGTTACTCTCATACAATATACATGTGCTAGCGTATATGATAAGGCAGGTTTGTTGTCTGATAGTAGATTAACATGTGTTGCTTTCAAACGATCACCTTTTTGGTGCTATTTCTATGCACTATGATTGGCTTAGGCTTGCCAAAGAGATTTAATTACCATGTGGTTCAGTTGAATTAAATCATTAATAAATTAATATTCTTATACAATTTTTATTAGGTTTGAGACTGTTATAATTAATTTCTGCCGTTTTATCAATAATATAATTTCATGCTATGACCTATTTAGTTACAATAAGACCTGACATATAATATAATTTCTTAAATAATAAATAATTTCAACGATAATACATACATTTTATTTTTTATTTGAAATTCTTGGTCCTTTATTGATAGTTTTATAATTTTTAGAAATGGTATTACATCTTGCGTGAAGCCAGCATGACATTGACAATACTTTGAATCAGTCAGCTGCGTTCAAACTGTTTTAAAAACATCTGATCGATAGTAAACAAAATGTAACCTCAAATTCAATGAGCAATTCGTACATAATTTGTGCTTTATTTGCAAAATAATTATAATTTTATTGAATAATTTTTCTAGAAAATATTCGGTACAGAACGGTACTCTTATCTAATATACAGTTACTGATAAGTAAGCTTTATCGCTCGGTCGCTAACTATTCCTTTAGCAAATTCTTTCGTTTTAGAGGTAATCACAATTTTCTCTCTTCTCATGAGATCTATTTGAAAGATTCATCACAATATATATATATATATATATATATATATATATTACTTATATTTTTCTACATTATTAAGTATTCCTACAAATAGAATAAGACATAGTTATGAGAACACTTCAGACAGACAGAAATGCACAAACTACAAAATGAAATATTGAGTTTTGAAAATTAAGTGAGTTCAATACAGAAACACAACGGAAATCCTCCACAACTCTTAAAAAATCGGTAGACAAGAAATAGGTACCTGACAAACTCAGATCACCATACAATAAGATCATTTGTTTTTATCCAATTATCCACTTCCTTAGAGTTATGTTTCTTACAGCTTATTTTAATAATTCTACTAGGCACAACATTTATTAATCTATTAACTCTGTAACTGAATTGATATCGACAAACATTTAGGTCAACTCTGTTTTGGACCACTGTCAAATTTCTTAGGTTGTACGGGGTTTCACGGATATCATGTTGAATTTTATTTTTATCTGCATACTGAATTAGACTTTTAATATATAGCTGTCTTAGAGTCAGAACATCAAATTCTCTAAATAACTCTGAGCTTGGGTAGAGTCTGGGCTTACCCAACGCTGCTCTCATAATATGCTTTTGCACCACAAACAACCTACCTATGTGACAACCCGCCGCACCACCCCACGCCAGTAAACCATACTGCAAGATGGATTGAACGTAAGCAGTATAAAGCAACTTTGAAATACTTTTATCATTAATCAAACTAATTCTGTGAAATCTATATATTAAATATTTTAGCTTTTTACATTTATCATCAATTTGACAGTTCCATCTAAGATGTGAATCAATAATAATCCCAAGGTACTTGGCAGAGTCTGTTTTATCCAGTACTGCACACCGGCAAGGGGTTGATGCAGGCAGACTGCAGGAAGGAGAATGCAACTTCAAGGTCAGATTTATAGGCTGAGTCCTAGCATTTGGTGAAAAAGTTATATATGTACTTTTTTGTGATTGAGTGTGAGTGTATTTTCATTCAACCAATACTCAACGATGCTCAATCCCTCAGCTGCAAGAGCATATACATCCTCCCATGATGTACCTGTAAATGTTACCATCGGCAAACGAGATAAGCGTTCTTTTATCAGTACTCAAATTTAGTAGGTCATTTATATAAATGAGGAATAGTATCGGAGAAAGCACCGTACCCTGTGGTACACCATATCCTGATAAATTTGTTTGATCTGTCTTGTCACCAATAGTTATTATTTGTGTTCTATCCTTTAAATAATTTTCAAACAATTTTAGAGCTATACCCCTAATTCCTAGGTTTTCCAACTTTGTTAACAGTTTTTTGTGAGGTATTGTATCGAAGGCTTTCGCCAGATCCAAAAAAACTGTAAGAGTCTTCCTACTACTTGTAAAATTCTCAGTAACAATGTTTAAGAGATGTGATATGGCATCTTGTGTACTCTTCCCAGCTTGAAACCCATATTGATTTTTATTTATAATGTTATGGTTATCTAGATAGTTTATAAGTCTTATTTTTATTACCTTCTCCATAACCTTTGATAAACTGCAAAGTAAGCTTATTGGTCTGTAGTTTGATGGATCATTTACATTTCCCGCCTTATATAGTGGAACAACCCTTGCAACTTTAAACTCCTGAGGAAAGTGTCCATGTTTGAAACATTCGTTTATAATAAAAGCTAAAGGTTTTGCTATATAATTGGATATATTTCTTAAACATTTATTGCTGATTTTGTCAATACCCGGTGAAGAATTATCTTTTAGAGTCCTTACTGTGTTTATTATTTCATGTTCATTCGTTGGATAAAAGAAAAAGGAGTTAGGAGAATTTATATGGGTTTCAGGAAAATTTGCTTGGTTGATATTTCTTGGGATAGAATTCAATTGCAATCTCTCAGCATAGGTCTTACCCACTTCAGAAAAATGCTTGTTGAGTATGGTGGGCTCAATTTTAATATTAGTGTTCCTAGTTTTTTTGTCAAGTAATTCATTAATACAACTCCATAATTTTTTACAGTTTGTTTTATTTTGTGCTATTTTATTTTTGAAATAATCCTGTTTAGCTTTCTTTATTAGATTCCTCAGTATGTTTCTATATCTAGTGTATTTGTTCCTTAGTTCAAGGTTTAGGGGTTGTTTTGCCATATTTTTATACATTTTGTCTCGTCTTCTTATGCAGTTGATCAAATTCACGCTCATCCAATTCTTTAATGGTTGTAGTTTATGCCGCAGATTAACTTTAGTTTTAGCAGTATTTATATGTTCATTTAGTCTATTAATAAAAATTTCTGTTAGATTTTCCAAGTCACACCCCTTCATTATACAATCCCAAGATTCTTTTTTAGAACATCAATTAGCTGTGGATAATTTATTTTTTCAATGAATTTCACTTGCTCTTTAGGTTCGAGTGTGAGGTCCAAGAACCCCACAACAAGGCCTATTCCGAAGTGGTCCGTGATGCTTGTTTTAAAAATAACGCCTAGAATCTCTTCAGATTTAGGTTTCCTACTCTTATAGAAAATATGATCAAGACAGGATACTGAATTACCTTGAATTCTAGTTGATTTATTGATATAAGATTGGAAACCGTTTAAATGCAGTAAGCTACAGTATTCATTTACAAGATTTGTATTTAGATTTTTATTAATATTTATGTCGCCGACCAAAATAATGTTATCTCTATCTTTCAATTTTTCTAAGCACTGACCTAGGTCTTCAATAAACTCATCAACCCGTAATGATGGGGATCTGTAAACTGCAATAATTGTGAAATCTCGCTGCAACTGTGGATCATGAACATCTAGAATAATTGAATTTGCTGAAGCAATGTCAATTTCCAGAGTCTCAGTCCTCAAATTCTCCTTTATAAATATACATAATCCATCAGACTTACTAAATATAGCCGGTGAATCAATTACTTGATAGCCATTTAGATTGAAGTTAAACTCATGATCATCAGACAACCATGTCTCCGACAAAATTATCAAGTGATAATCAGTTTTACAATGCTGCAGCATATATGAAAACTCATCGAAATTACACCTCATGCTGCGTATGTTCAAATGTAAGATATTTAAGGAGGATCGGCAGTCTTCATTAAAAATGTTAAATGGTTGAAAATCGAGTATATCTTCTATTTCTATAGTATTATAGCATCCATCTTCAATATTACCGCTAAAATCATCCAACAAAACCATGATGAAAAATAATTCAATTTCGCAAATCGGGAGAATGTACAAGAAAGAAAAAATAAATTAAAAATGTAAAAAATAAAGAAAAGTAAAAGAAGAAGAAGGGTAAAAAATAATTTACCTTCCTTATGAAGTTAGCCTGTGTACAGCCGTGTAATTCAATAGAAAATTAATTTAGTGATTGTTATGCAAAAAGAGATGTAATAAATTGATTTTTTTTTATGTGAATATGTGTAATAAATTCACATTATCGTTTATTTTCAAGCTCAGAATTTCATTATAAAGCCAAAATTATTGTTTAAAATGGGGATAGTGCTAGTTAGAACTTTTAGTAAGACGTTAGGCCTTTTATGCATAATATTCAAAGGCAAGCATACATTCTCATGTAATTATATCAAGCATTTGTTTTGAGACAAATGAATCAGAATTGAAAGTGAGACTGAGATGTCGAAAGTAGAATATGAATAAGAAATTATTCAAATATATGAACGACTTGTATAGTAAATAGTAAAAACGCAGTGCGGTGGTTGTTATCATAGCAAGAACTTTAAACAATGGTAGAATTTGGAAGACAAAAAGATAGTGATAGATAGTGACAAGAAACTAAGAATACGGGGGAAAGGAAGGCAGAGAAATTCTTTACTCTATCATAATATTATTATCAACAAAGATGTTATCCTGACTTTATCATCACCTCTCTGAAATATCGATAATTCCACCTTCTGAATGAGTTAGAAAAACAAACCACCGAAACACGTTAAAGAATCCAATCTAAAAACATCAATCTCATCATCATCCTCTGTCAAGAAGAACGAAACTGATAGACACATCTCAATCTCACTATGAAAGCCTTATATTATTCATTGGACACCCCAATTAAGCACAAGTGAAATAAACAAATTAAAAGAAATTTAAACTAAAGAAATCCAAATTCAAGAGATTTAAACTTAATAAATTCAAGTACAAGAGAAAACCCTTTAAAAAAGAAAAAAAATTCAAACGGATTGAAGAAATTCAAGCAACTTAAATCATACTTTTTAACTCAAAATAGTAAGTACATATATTTATTCCAATTCATAAATTACATTACGGACTAAAAAGTTTTCTATTTGTTAATTACTGTCCCACTACTCTCAATGTAACTCAAATCCTCCTCATCTCTTAGAATTTTAACCACCTTACCGTCTACACTCCGCAACTTGACTCTACCGGCATGATCAATCCACACTCGACGCGCATCATTATCTCCAAGCATCAATTTAGCGTTTGCGAATATCTTCCTTCTTTTCGCCGTTAGAGATTTGTTCAGGTAGATCGGATTGTTTCCCTGAACATTGATGTCGTTGGTCGTGAATGACTTGCAGGCCCGCCTGTTTCTCAGCAACGCTTCCGTATCTCCACGCCGCACCAAACGCACCACTATGGCAGGAGTCGCTTGATTTTTCCGCTTTGGCAGCCTATGACACGCGTCAATCGATGTGGCGTCCAACTTAACGTTGAGAGCCTCCGCAATTCCAATAATACGTTCAGCAATATCTTCGTTTTCGAACTCCGGCACGCCAAAAATTTCAACGGTATTTTTACGGCTGTACTGTTCAAGCTCGTCCTGGTTCAGCTCAGTTTCCCTTAATTTGGCTTTTAACCTGGAGTTTTCTTCAAGTAGGTTTGAAATCTGCTCCCGTTGCTTGCTTATTTCTTGCGTGTTCGTCTCCAGCAACTCCTTACACGCAGCAATATCGGTACTCAGTCTTTGATACAAGTTGTCACTAAGTTTGTCCAGCAATTTGTTCATTTGGTCGAGTGTTACAGGCTGTCCCTGCACTGCCCCTTCGGCCACCAACCCATGACTTGGGTTAGACTTTACTCGGATACGGCCCTCTGACGATGCACTATATTGATACAAGTTTGTCAGTTCCATGCTTTTCCACTAAGCACCTCAATATCATTTTCTTTTAGACCGACACAGCCCCCATGAAAAATTCCTTGACAGTTTGTGCACGAAGTCTTAGATTTAGATGGTCGCACAACTTGTTGATTACAAACACCACACAAACTCATAATAGCTGATTCAGTACGGTAACGTTAGAAGCAATATACTTATAAAAGAAAAATTCCACACAGCGTTGATAACTGGTAATAATTGCGAAAAACCCGATTTTAGTACACAGCCGCACAGGAAAGAATATTTTAGCAGTTCATAGCCAACTGCTGTTAGATAAGATGGAGAGAAAACAAAATCCGTCCGTTCACTTCGAGCTCCAAGCGATAACTGATCGCTTATAACTGATCACTGATAATTCATAATTATAATTAATATAATAATCCATTCAAAATGCTCCTCAAGAAGTGGAATCCTCTAAAGAGTAGCTAAGAATTCAGTCATCCCAGAAAAACCATCATCATGCCCTGAACTAAGTCAACACAAAACTGACTGATCTCATCTGCAGTTGCAAGACTCTGGTCCAAATCACCTGATTTGCGTCCACGGGAATCGATGAAACTCCAAGCAGCCCTACATGGATTTGCAGCCTCTGTTATAATATGAATAGCGCATTTGCATTTTTCTTAATAATTATCTCAATCTGTGTCGTCGGTATTCTCTTTTCAGCCTATTCGCAAGTTGCACTAGATTATACCTGGTTCCAGACAAATAATGCATTATCAATGATTCTCAAATGAGATATTTGGAAATGATAGTTTATCATATCCAATATCCAATCTCTCATTGGTTAAGCTCCGAACTAATCCTTTACTTGTAAACAGACTCTATTCTGGCCAAGATCGATTGAATTGAGGTTTTGAAATGCCAGAGTGATAAACCAGAACTGCCTGACAGGTGCTTGTTTTCTAATTCAATGTATAATACAACCCCACTTACAGTTTTCGGACCAATTCTACAACTGACCATTTCTACAGTATTTGAATAAAACCGGGATACATGCACCAACTCATTTTATTCATCTTGACAAGGACAGGATTCATAGCATTTTATTTTCCTTGATTTCTATTCAAGATTAATATTGAAGCTGGGATAAATAAACTGGGAATCTATAACGCTCTCCTGATTGATAAATAAGTTCTTTTTCTGAATAAAAAATGAGTAGTGAATATTTATTTGGTGTGTATAAATTTCTTTTGTGAATTTAACATGCGATTGATGAAATCGCTATCCTTCCCCACGTTTATAAACTATTTCTATTCTAATTCATTGTCGGTTATGATTGTGACTAGTATAGGTGAAACAATCCATAAACTGAAAATCCTAAATGAATAATTTGGCTTATTATAATTACACATTCATAACATTTGAATAAACATTCCACGTATCGATATAAGCTACTCAGTAGGCTACTGGGATTCAAGAAATTGCACGATTCACAGTGCATCCCAACTCTAAATTCCGGGGTGGTCCTCGACATTGCTGGTAGGTGAGGGAGTACATGGAAACATTTTTTTGGGAACCCCTGGTCTACATTGCTATATTGCGTTTTTGCTATTTGTGCTTATTAAAAAAAATAGAGATTCCGGAACTGCTATACAATGAGCTTCCTGATAGTGATAGAGTACCGTACTTCATTTTATGTTTCATTGTTGAGAAACTTTCAGCTACCCAAATCAGATTATTTAATAATATGAACTAGAAGGACTCACTGCTCACACAACCCTGATTCCTCATTCTTTATTTTCTCCAAGAGGAATCATTCTGGAATGCCTTGACTCTTTGAGTAATAGCCTGCGCGGTCACCCTCCCTATATGAGAACTAGTGACTACGATTCTTTTTGAGCGGGGTATGATTACTAAATTTTTTCTCCGGAACAACGTCTTTTCACACGAAGTGATCATGCCATACACGAGTAAAATATTCAATCTAAGGTTCACAAGACAATTTTTGCAAGGATATTGACAGACACAGAAGGAAATGGCAATATGGAGAGAAACAAAGAGACAAATTTCATTTTTTCTTAGCCTATCCTGATCTTTAGATACAATGTTAGGTTACCAACTTTTTAGTTTTCTGTAAATCAGATAGTGAATTCTCAGAGAAGCCTGTTTGAGAATATCAATTTACTGACGTGCTATTCTTGAATCTTAACAAACCTCCCATTCCCATCATTCTAACAATAGACCAACTTCAAAGCGGGAAATTCTCGGGAAGTTGGGTTTTCAAGAGTCCATGTCTCAGTCACCATTCATTGTGATGAACCTTATTCGGCGTTGAATTCTAGAGAATTTTGTGCTCTTGGAAACGTTTCTGGATTTTTTCACTGTGAATGGTTTTTGAGTTATATGGAAAAATAACAGGTATTTTTTAAGACTGTGAAGTTAGCGAAAAGTATTTTTCCGTGAGGAATCATTTACAGACTAATTGTACCAAATAAGTAAAAAATCAGTACTACAATACATTCTGCAAGCATGTATCCTCGCTCCCTTCTCATGTCTCAAGTGGATGAACAGAAAAATGAACTATGAATTCGCTAAGCTGTGAATCGATGAGACTGAACTAAACAGGAACTAAGCTGCTGATTCATAAATTAACGGCAAAAGCCAAAGCAAAACCAGTTACTTCGAACAGTGGAGGAGACGATGGGGATTTGCAGGGATATGCGAGAACCCCGCATTGTATGCTCAATCCATAATGAGTTTTGTGTGAGTGTGTATTAGCGATCGTAGCACAACGTGGTGGCAATTTTGGAGATCAGAGTGTATCCCAATTAGGTAGAGTACTAACAAAGTGGGGAGATTTTTTTTAATACGTTTTTACATGGTTTTAAGCATGTAGAAGTGATTTTCACTAGAATTGAGCAGTGACAATACGGAGTCTCCCCGTAGTGTACACACCTCCCCTTAATGTGCTGTGTATACTTGATTGTCTCCCCTTATTATACTGTGTTACACACACACACACACACACACACACACACACACAGACTGGAACAAGGCCATATACGGGGAGGTGAGAAATGAACATACAATGCGGGGAGGCTGATTTACACACATTTACACAGATGTGTGGAGAAGCCACTGTATTTGTATAAGGTCTATAGTTCCAATCAAATACCTTAACGAGGTATGCATCTTTAAGCTGGGTTTACACCAAAGTTAATAACATTATGATAATAACTCAATCCTTATAGATTATATTAGATTGAACATAGCTTATCATACACATGATGAAGATGTGTGTTTGTCAACTTCCGTTTAATCTAATAGAATCTATAAGGATTAAGTTATTATCCTTATGTTAATAATTTTGGTGTAAGCCCAGCTTAAAGATGCATACCTCGATAAGGTCTTTGAAACTATAGACGTCATACAAACACACCTTCATCACACATCAGACCTCACACATCTTCATCATGTGTATGATAAGCTATGTTCAATCTAATATAATCTATAAGAATTGAGTTATAAACATTTTGTTAATAAATTTGGTCTAATCGCAGCTCTAAGGTCTTTGGTTTCAATCTATAAGGATTGAGTTATAAACATTTTGTTAATAAATTTGGTCTAATCGCAGCTCTAAGGTCTTTGGTTTCAATATTTTAGTAGATCGGGGTCTGCCTGTATGAATGTGCTCTTTGGACATCAAAGAACCTGTTTGAGACAGACGTTGATGGATAGTAGCAAAAACCCTTGAACTTGGACATACTTGGTTAGAAAAGTTCTCTTGCTTCAGTACTATTACAGTGTCCCATTCCATACATTACATGCATGTCAACTAATTCGGAGTATGAATAATGTCTGAAATTACTTGCCATTTTATAAAAAGTTAACACTTAACTTTTTAGTGTAGTGAAATGGTTACAAATAACTGGTTAATAGATTAAACAAAAATTACAGTGTGATCACAGTAGGCCTAACCTACAGTTTGTTGTTTTGTTTAACAGTGAGCTAAAATATTTCTGAAAATAATTTTCAGCTGATAATTTCTTTTATATATTTTCTTATTCCAAACAAAATAAATCAGCTGTATTGGAACAGCTTTTATTAAAATCCATGTTTCATTTTTGCAATCAGCTACAACCTATGAGTTATTAGTTCTCTCCTCATAAAACTGCAAATTTTTGTGGCGTAATGTTCTATATAAGAATATATTAATTTTATTCAATTTTTATCAAAATTTAGTTTCTCAGCTTACATCTACTTAAACTTTTTGAGAGAGGAGCTATTTATCTTACTTGAAAATGTACCTCTTCAGTTGCGCCAAAACATTTGGTTTATGCATGATGGAGCTCCAGCACACTTCAGTGTTTCTGTTCGTGAACACCTGAATCACAGCTTTCCAAATCAACGGATAGGCCGAGGTGGGCCAGTACTATGGCCAGCTAGGTCACCAGACTTAAATCCTTTGGATTTTTATCTTTGGGGACCCTTGAAAACCTTACTATACAATACTTCTATTGATTGAATACTTTGATTGACTCCTGGGATATTTGAACGGGTCTGACAATCGATGAGAAGACGTCTGAACATATGCATTAAGAAAAACGAAGGTCACTTTAGAAATCATCTTTAGTCTTTTGGTGTGATTTTTATGTCATTAAGATTAGTTACTTCCATATAAAAATAAAACTTTCCAAAACGTTAAAACTTAAAAAACCAAATATTTTATTTGCAATCAGCTACAACCTATGAGTTATTAGTTCTCTCCTCATAAAACAGCAAACTTTTGTGGTGTAATGTACCACATAAGAATACATTTTATTCAACTTTAGTTTTATATTTTATTCAATTTTTAGTAAAATCTTATTAATTAATGAATTTTGTTGTGTGCAGATAAAAAGAAATATTCTATTAGAACCTATCATATGTTATCCAACAGTACAGGAGAAGTAAGTAAGAGGGGGATTTGAAGATTTCAGGATTTGGCCCCCTCGGAGTGCAACATTTCCCAGGGAAGGTTACGGTAAAGGCAATGAGCCAGGTAGAAAGAATTGGATGAATCCAGATGATGGATGAGTCTGGGAATCTGGATACCTATATGTATCATACCTAATCTATTTCTAGCCTGATAGTTATGTTCAATGTTTTTGGAAATATTCCTGTTTTTTCATATATAAACTGCAAGACTTTTTATATAGAGCTGCCTTATTTATATTAAGAACGGGGAAATCTTGAAACAGTAATTTTGTGGGATATCTTGCACTCTTCTTGAGGATTTTTTTCATAATAGCCTTCTGTGAGACAGAAATTGGTTCAAAAACAGCTGAATATGAATCACCTCATGCTAGGATGCCATATTCCAGGAGGGACTGAACATACGCATAATAATATATACGGTTCTGCACTGAGCCACATTCAACACCCGACTAATTTGACTGAATGCGTACAGTAATCTTCTTA